>NC_030427.2:2925000-3130000 GCF_001660625.3 Ictalurus punctatus
CACACACACACACACAGATACTGAGGTACACACACACACACACACACACACACACAGACACACACACTGTACACTGGAGATACTGAGGTACACACACACCCACACACAGACACACACACTGTACACTGGAGATACTGAGGTACACGCACACACACGCGCACACACACACACACACACACACTGGAGACACTGAGGTACACACACACACACACACACACAGGAGATACTGAGGTACACACACACACACACACACACACACACAGTACACTGGAGCTACTGAGGTACACACACAC
This sequence comes from Ictalurus punctatus, assembly GCF_001660625.3. Taxonomy (NCBI): domain Eukaryota; kingdom Metazoa; phylum Chordata; class Actinopteri; order Siluriformes; family Ictaluridae; genus Ictalurus; species Ictalurus punctatus. The sequence continues at coordinate 2,925,294 of NC_030427.2, forward strand.
ACACACACACAGGAGATACTGAGGTACACACACACACACACAGGAGATACTGAGGTACACATACACACACACACACGAGATACTGAGGTACACACACACACACACACACACACACACGAGATACTGAGGTACACACACACACACGAGATACTGAGGTACACACACACACACACACACACACACGAGATACTGAGGTACACACACACACACACACACAGGAGATACTGAGGTACACACACACACACACACACACAGGAGATACTGAGGTACACACACACACACACACACACAGGAGATACTGAGGTACACACACACACACACACACACACACACAGTACACTGGAGCTACTGAGGTACACACACACACACACACACAGGAGATACTGAGGTACACACACACACACACAGGAGATACTGAGGTACACACACACACACACACACACACACACACAGTACACTGGAGATACTGAGGTACACACACACACACACACACACACACACACACACACACACACAGGAGATACTGAGGTACACACACACACACACACACACACACACAGTACACTGGAGATACTGAGGTACACACACACACACACACACACAGGAGATACTGAGGTACACACACACACACACACACACACACACACACACACAGTACACTGGAGATACTGAGGTACACACACACACACACACACACACACACACACACACAGGAGATACTGAGGTACACACACACACACACACACACACACACACACACACACACAGTACACTGGAGATACTGAGGTACACACACACACACACACACACACACACAGGAGATACTGAGGTACACACACACACACACACACACACACACACAGTACACTGGAGATACTGAGGTACACACACACACACACACACACACACAGGAGATACTGAGGTACACACACACACACACACACACACACACACACACACACACACGCAGGAGATACTGAGGTACACACACACACACTCACACACACACACACACTGGAGATACTGAGGTACACACACACCCACACACACACACTGGAGATACTGAGGTACACACACACACACACACACACACACACTGGAGATACTGAGGTACACACACACACACACACACACTGGAGATACTGAGGTACACACACACACACACACACACACAGGAGATACTGAGGTACACACACACACACACACACACACACACACACACACAGTACACTGGAGATACTGAGGTACACACACACCCACACACACACTGGAGATACTGAGGTACACACACACACTGGAGATACTGAGGTACACACACACACACACTGGAGATACTGAGGTACACACACACACACACACACACTGGAGATACTGAGGTACACACACACCCACTGGAGATACTGAGGTACACACACACACACACACACACAGGAGATACTGAGGTACACACACACACACACACACACACACACACACACACACACACACACACACAGGAGATACTGAGTTACACACACACACACACACACACACACACACACACACAGATACTGAGGTACACACACACACACACACACACACACACAGACACACACACTGTACACTGGAGATACTGAGGTACACACACACCCACACACAGACACACACACTGTACACTGGAGATACTGAGGTACACGCACACACACGCGCACACACACACACACACACACACTGGAGACACTGAGGTACGCTCACACGCACACACTCACACTGGAGATACTGAGGTACACACACACGCACACACTCACACGCACACACCGGAGATACTGCGGTATGCACACACACACACACACACGCACACTCTCTCTCACACACTCACACAGACACTCACACTGGAGATTCTGAGGTACACACACACACACACTCACACACACACAGTTTTCCTCTGTGGTGATTGTAATTGTAGTGATGTGATATATTGTCATTGTTGTGTGTGTGAGATGAGAGTAAATGTTGTGTATATAAAGATTTTGTGTAGTTGATGTTTTCAGAGCTAAAACTGAGTGTGTTAAGTGTGAGAAGGTTTTCTTTCTTGCAGGATGTGGAACTGCAGTATTACAGATGAAGGTTGTGCTGCTCTGGCTTCTGCTCCGAGGTCAAACTCCTCATCACACCTGAGAGAACTGGATCTGAAGGGTAATAATCCAGGAAAATCAGGAGTGAAGCTCCTCTCTGATCTACTGAAGGATCCACACTGTAACCTGGAGACACTACAGTGAGTTACTGACTTACTGTCTCTTTACTCTACTGTATCATACTGAATAAAGTATGTGTGTGTGTGTGTGTGTGTGTGTGTGTGTGTGTGTGTGTTTATGCTGATGTGTGTTTACACTGATGTTCTTCTCTCTCTTACAGCATTAACTATAATAAACTCACCAGGACGGCGTATGACAGGAGTCTCACCTCAAACCTCTTCTCCAGGATAAAGCAGTCTTGGTGAAGAGTTAGAACCCGTCCCACATTTCCAGCAGTTTGGGAGCTGAATCATTGAACTTAAAGGGGCAGAGCAGAAACAAAGTCAAGAACAGGCAGAAGGTCATACACAGGAGAAATCAACACACGTAACCAAATATCTGCTGTACAAAGTGACTGCACCGATCTGCCCCGGGGATGGAGACTGACGAGGCTTAAGTACACGTCCGGAAATGTACAGCCAACTCATCCCAAAGCACGAGGCGGGAGCAGGCACGTACAAGATGTGATCGTCCAATGGCAAGCCGGAACATGATGCATTGCAGTGGACTGGGCTTAAAAGAGGAGGAGACAAGACACCCATCCCTCCCCTGACATAGACACACGAATGGAACATAGTACAAATAGAAATAAAACTGAGGACATAACAATGGTCAAGTATCAAATATAATGTAAACTTGCATCGATGAAGTTAATGTTGTTAGTAATTGTTCATAAATTACCATGGTAACACAGAGCTCCAAGGTATAAAAATATGGAGTTTGTCATCAACCAAACAGTAACCAGTTTTAATACCTATAAAAGTTTACGTAGTAAAATTTAGCAAAGCGCTTCACAGTAAATTCAAATGTAAAATTAAACTAATGAAATGTTGTACAGCACATGCTTATGTTAATGTTTGTTACATTATATGATCATATAAATAAATAAATACTCCCAAAGTCACCAGAATTGAAAGCTTTGGTGCTGTTAAACATTTAGAGATTGAGGTTGTGGTGACTCAGTATTTCACTCAGTATATCTGGGTAAGACACAGTGAACGACTCACTGCTGGCATTCATGAAGAGGTCATAAACTCCACTGGAATAATAAATAGGTCTAATAAAACCATGAGTGGAAATTATTGGTGTAAATTTGTTAGGTTAGGCTTCCTCCAACCAGGAACTATATCCTCCAGTCCACGCGGTGGCGGTAACGCGCCTAACAGCTGCTTCTCCGACCAGTAGAAATCACAGAAGAAGAAAAAGCTGCAGCGGGTATCTCCCGAGCAGTTGAGTTATTACACCGAACGAATCATCTCCAAATTAAATAATTTCTGACAGTTTTACAGTTAGATCCGGTTTAAACATAAAAGCTGGTTATTTTGTCTGTGTTTGAGGAATTAAAAATAAAACGTTCTGTTTTTAAACCCGAGGTAAGTTAAACGGAAGCTGTGTGGCTGAATCCCAAATCGATGTCATTTCCGGTTTAAGTGCACTACATTAGGGATGAAATAATGACGGTCTACACCCTATCTAGTGCACTATTTAACTCATGAGGAGAGATTTGTAATTCTGTTTTAGCGGCACTATTTATAACCTTACTTTATCCTAAAATCCATTGTTTGCTCCCTGCTTATAGCAACTAAAATAAACAACAGTGAGTGTAAAAGTGGCTTAGTCATTTAGCAGCTAAAATAACTTTATATTTCTGTAATGTTTTTAATGTATAAACTGATAAACCGAGGTAAAGTTGGGTTTATATTGGACATTCACTTAACATTCGAGCTTCTCTCTTCGATTTCTCAAGAAATAAACACAAAAAGGACAAAAATGTGTGTGTGTAGCTGGCGAGTTCACGTTGTAAAGAAATACTACGCGCATGCGCACGTAAGCATTCATGTCAACATGTCCGCCATATTGATGAGGGAAAGACTACGCTGTAAACAAATACAAGTAAACGGAGGAGCTTTGGCTTTAGACATTATATATACATTGTCTTTAGACATTTAGCTCATTGTCTTTAGACATTATTTTACTTGTTTACTTTTGATCATAATGTTTGAATTAGACATTACTGATCTTACTCGCGCTACACTCTGTATCAGCGCGTCTACACCACGCGTGATCAGCAACGAGGACTCGTTACTAATACATCACTTCTGACAGAATTTACACTGCAAGCGTGCAAATACAGCATATAATGACAAACTTAAATTAAAATAAACCTTTTGAGCAGCTTGCGACCGCATCACTGTCATGCTTCCGTGCTCCACAAACTCCGCTTTATAAAGTTTATAAACCTTCTCGGTGGTGTTTAATCCCTGACTTAGAGGACACATACTTTCTTCCTCAGTCATGTGATGATTTCTCCTCCATCTGATGAGGACTGAGGTCATGTTGGGAATAAAATATAACGCTGACAGAAAGTAAACTGAAGAAAGTCAGTGTCGGTGACTCTGAGGCTAAGCTAGCGGTGTCGCATTACGTGCGTGTGACGATTTGCTGACATTGCTCCTCTTCCGACTACCTACTCAAGTGACGACGAGAGGTTAGGCTATGTCACGTTGTCATAAAGTGGTGTCGGTGCGGTTGTATCGGGGTAGTTTTACAAGTACGAGTACATGAACACAGTATCAGGCTGACACCTGAGTGTCATCGGCATCGGTGCATCCCTAACACACACACACACACAATTAAATTGGAGCAGTAAACCATAAGATCTTTGATGACATCATGTACAGGTCAGAGGTCTAGAACTCACTTTCTTTCTCTCTCTTGATAATCGTTGATTTAATGTAAACATTACATTTATCTCTGTAATCTTCTTCCCTATTTGTGGATATTCTTGAGTGAAATAGTTGAGGCCTCCTACGGAACCTATTAAGTTACACAGGAGCAGTGATGAGAATAAACATGACTTTTGGTGCTCATGATTAAATATGGCAGTTTTATTATGAACCCACTAGATTAGAGAAGGAAATACTGAATGTGAAGTGTAGTACGTGTGAATAGACTATCAGTTTAGATACTGAACCTGAACACTACTAACATGCAGTGCTTTCTTGGGGTGGTGATGAAGTTGGAGTTGAACCGGTGAGAAAGATATTAGAGAGAGGCTTCTTTACACTCCTGAGGATGTTCAATTAGAACCTTCACCAAACTCACCTGGTTCAAGTCATCAGCTAATTAAGCGGCCTGCACGAGCTGAGGTGGGTGCTTTAGAGCAGATAAAACACCAAATGTGTTAGATAAGAGTTCAGAGCCTGTGTTCTAGACACATGATTTAGAGTGGAGACTTAGGCTTAGACCTGAGCTTTGGAGTTATTCTGATTATAGGTTTCAGTGAGGAAGTGACTGAAGTTAAGGAGAGGAACTGAAAATAAAGTTGTAGTCTTTCTGAGTAAACAGAATAAGGCTATATTATTGTTACCGGGGGAGGGGGGGGGGGGGGGGGGAGAAACTCGTAGCAGCGCTGATGAAATACATATACATAACAAAAACTGCTAGGAAAAAAAAAACTCAGGCCATTTGCTTAGCCTAATACGTTTTTTTCCATCTGCACAAAATTATTTTTGCAGCCGCTTTTGCAATAAAAAGACTTAAAGTCGAGGGTCCCTGTAAGTATCTATGGAGAGAGAGAGAGAGAAAGAGGAGTAGTGAACCATTGACATCATGTACAGCGTTAGCATGAAGGTGTGATTGACAGTTTTTAGAAATCACTTCCTAATCCTATGCTAAGATGAATACTACTAGGCTACTACTCTAATAATAATAATAATAATAATAATAATAATAATAATAATAATAATAATGAGAAGAAGAAAGATAGATTAAAGGGTGAAGAGTAAAATCAATATAAAGTGGGGCTGTTTTGTCTTCAGCAAGAATACCTAGTGCTAATAAGTAAATTGTCAACAACATTGTATATATATCTAGTGCCTGGTAATCAACCTCCTCATCTGGTGAGAGGACAGTCCACTCATCCTGACATTTCACACAGTATGAATAATAATGATAACAAAAGGAAGTAAAGCTAAATGAATGTTTTAACTGAGAGCAATACTTTGTACCCATATTTCCAACTGTATAGTATATTGCACACAGTTTTTGCTTGTTACGTTTAGACCCGAGGGGATTGCAAACTTCAAAAGTACCATCGTCATTATAACATTCTTCCTCAACTTCCTCAAGCAGATGCTGAGGATCATCAGCCATAGTCCGTTGTAACACAGTGTGTTTATGCTTTTGGTAAATATGACATCTAAAGGACTCATACTTTGAAAAGGTCCTCTGACAGTCATTAAGACCAAAAGTTATTGAAAAATTTGCCTCATGTGCATGAATGAGACCAATGTGCTGGATTAATTTGACAATCGTTCTCTGAGAGCATTTAGGACACCAGAATAGGCGAGGCATTTTTGGCAGATATTACTGTAAGAGGTTGATTACTCTGGTAACTGGAGTAGGTAGAGGCTTGTCACCATCCATAGTAAGTTTCAAAACATATTGCTGAAGAAAAATCTGTTTCTTGAAGAGTGTTCTTCAAATGAGATGGATATGTTGAACAGAAGACAAAATAAGCACAAAATGAAGCAAGAGCCCTTTCATCCACACTGCTAGCCCAGCAGATCTCTATCCCATCTACTTTGATGACTGCAGTGACTCTCCTTGTAAACACAGTTTTGCAGTCAGTGACTTCTGGTACTTGCAGTGGTAACAGCAGACTTTCTATGCCAGCGACTTGCCTTCGAGCCTCAGCTTTATTAACTGTTCAGAAAAAACTGTTTTTTTCTTCTCAATGGAATATTTAGGAAAGGGAGGGGAGGAGAGAAGAAAAAAGGTGATGTTCATCACCACCCCAAGAAAGCACTGCATGTTAGTAGTGTTCAGAGTCAGTATCTAAACTGATAGTCTATTCACACACACATTAGCGCTAATACACTTCACATCCAGTATTTCCTTCTCTAATGTAGTGGGTTCATTGGTAACAGGTTTGTCTGATTAGTATTCTGGAGAAGGTTAACAATGTCGGTGTGTTGGTTTGGAGTTGTAGTTTGTGTTTGCCATGTTTGTAGTCTGAGGTGCATTCTGGGAAACGGAGTCGCTGGTTTGCTGTGACATGACAATGACACTTGAGAGTTTACTGTTCAAGACTCAGAATTACTATACATTACTATAATTAGCATCAAGCTGCACATGACATTTTATGAAAGTAGTACTATGTTTTTGCTTATTTACCGGTACCTCATACAGTCAAAAGGTTATTGAATTTTAATTATTTTTCTTAAAAATAAAATAAAAAAATCTAAAAACTGAGTTGTGTCGTGGAAATTAGACAACACTTGCAGACTCGTCCTCTGAGGTGAAAAAGGTTTATTACAGAAAGATGGTTAATACAGCATAGAAGAAGTATCCCAGAAGACAAAAAAAATGACATGATCATCCTGTTTACAACGTTTACAGCCAGGCTCTTAATGCATGCTGTTACCTTCTTGAGCATTAGTGAATGTTTGCACCTTTTGGAATAGTCGTGTACGAGTCCTTCAATTGTCCTCAGTGTGAAAAGATGGATCGGAACATCATATAACCGCTACTGGAAAGGGCTAAAATATGCAGGAAAAGCAAAGTATGTGAAGGACCTGGAGGATTTTTCTGAAGAACAGTGGGCAGTTTAACTGCTCAGGACAAACAAGGGACTCATGAACAACTATCATAACACATAAAAAGAGTCGTGGATCATTCAGGTAACGACACACAGTATTAAGAAGCAAACGTGTGTAAACTTTTGAATGGGGGTAATTTTGATTAATTCAGCTATTATCTTGTGGACTATATGTAAACATCTGTTATGTGAAATAGCTTATTCATGGCGGTACTAAATAAGAAACTTAGGATTTTTATGATCAATCTTATTTTGTTAAGAGTATTAAGATTTTGTAGATTCTGCAAGGGGTATGTAAACTTCCGATCGCAACTGTATAGCCACCCAGCTACCAACACACACACACACACACACACACACACACACAATTTCAACCACTTAAAAACAGCAAGGACTTTTTATAAACAATCAAAAATAGACTATAATATGAGCATTTTAACAAATTAACAAAGACACCACAGTTAAAACACTCTAAATACCTTCTTTTTGCAAAAGTTTTCAAAAGTCTTCTCTTGCGCCCGCACTCTCAATCTGATGCCAGCTGGAGCCACCTCTTCATGGTCCCCTCAACCTCCATCTCTGCAGCTTTAGCCGTGGAGAGGTTTCTATGAACATTGGAAGAAAGCAATACATATCGTAAGGTTATTATGAATCTTAAGCATTAATTACGTTTATACCATGGTCAGTGTGAATATTGGATTCTGAATGGCTGGAAGGTGTGCATTATAACCGTTTATTGCACAGGTAGTTCCAGTCAGTTTTATCACTGTGAGCATTTCTAAATCAACGCGCAGCCTACATGCACACACAAACACACACACGCACATACACTCGAGCATACAGAGACATTCGTTAACACACATTCATACACACAGACACTTCTTGCCGGTGCTGTCTGCAACTTTAACAAAAAAAATAACTTTGCTGGTGAAAAGTTACATTATATTTCTCAGCAATGAGGTGTTACCATCACTGTTTGTGAAGTAATTCAACTCTCAGTTTTACTACACTACTGCTGCGCAACACTGACTATGTTTACATGGACAGCAGTAATCTAATTATTGACCTTACTCTGAGTAAGATAATAACGTGATTAAGGTGTCACCGCGCCACACCGTCCGAAGTCCCTCCAGAATTTCACGTATCAACATACAGTTCGTCTTCGTTATGGTATAGTATACAGTTTTGGGTGTTTTTATTTATTTTTTTTATGAACGCTTTAACGCAGTTATTTATTTGTCATGCTGTACGTGCAAATAGACAACTGCTTGAAGCCGTGAGCTGCATCCCAAACCATGCACTTAGCGTCTCTATAGTAGCCGAGATAGATGTATTTTCCTAACTACAGGCCTATAGTAGGCAAGTATGCGGTTTGGGATGCAGCGGTGCTCTCTTGTTCGCCGTAAAATGTTGAGCACTGCCGTGTGTGTACGTGTCCTGTCGCAAAATGTGGTGAAAACTCACACAACGTTAATAATGTGATTCAGGTGTTTACATGTCTGTAATACACGTTGATAATGCGACTAAAACAGGAGTACTCGACATGTCTTAATTCGATTAGTGCTTACTTCGAGTAACTTGACTTTAATCAGATTAAGGTAATTAAAAATTGCTGTTAAGGTAAGGTAATTAAAAATCTCATCACACTACTTTATCTCTGTGTCTGATTTATATCGGGCAAAATTCCAGATCTAATGACCTAACTAATAGAAATTAACTGTCATTTTAAACTTCTAATCAAAGTTTGTGCTTCTAAAATCAATGACAGCTTTAACTTTATTAATTGTGGAAAGACCATGGTATAAGCGGGGTAATCCATGGCTAGGTGACGATTTGAACGAGTGGTTCTTTTCCTCCACATCATGCACTAAAATTGTTTAATGCACATCTAGCTGTGGATTACCCCTTACATATAATCTGAGAGAGACAGCTAATTCTGTATGTAAACAGATATACTTACCAATCATGACCTCTCCAAGTTGGAGAGTGGCCAGTGAAGTCTTTCCATCGACTCCCCTCCAATTGAGGTTCTTTGCAAGGGAGTTAGCAATCACCCTCTTCAATATGCGCCAGGTGCAGTCGAGCACATCTGCCCTGTCAATAAGCGCCAACCAGTTTATCCGAAACCGATGATTTTTAAAACAATAATATAATATAAAATAATATAAAATATAAATAATTAATAAGCATGTATTGCCTTGTCAACTGTGTCAGTGCTTCTCACTACTCCTGCAGTTACCCTGCCCTGTGTGCTTTCCATGTTTTGCTCCTCTACCAAAGATTAGGTCATAACTGTTCCCTCATATCAAAGTGGTGTTGAATGTTGTGCTTTGAGTACGAGTGTGTCACCTTGAGAAAACAAACACTCTCAGTAGCTGTGTAATTGTGCAAGCAATTGTTAACAAAAAAAGAAAAAAATTCTCACCAGTTTTTGCTTGCAATCTGGGCTCTGTTGCATCCTTTGCTCCAGACTACGCAGTTGAGGAAGATCTTGCAGGGCAGTAAATCTTCATCAGTATCCAAAGACTGCACCTGGAACACCTGTAGTTGAAGCAAGCTCAGTGGTTTGTTGGTCCAGCACCATCTCTAATTTAGTCAACGCCTCCCTCAGCATGGTTATGGTAAAGAAGTTAACAATATTTACAAATGATACACACTACAAAACTGTACAACTCCATCCTCAGTCTTATTCCTAACCTACACAAATTCTAGTAAGATGGCTGAGTGGAAATCACGGTTAATTAATACCTACAAAAGAAAGTCAATCAGAAAGCAGGAGAATACTTGGTACTGCCGGTACTGAAAAAAAAACGTTATCGTATCATTCTTTTTAAAATTTTAGTATCAACTTGGTACAGATACTTTTGACATCACAACTTACCAATTACAACATCCTTGAATTGCAGGGATGCCAAGGATATTTTCCCATTCATTTGTAACAGATAGCTACACGGTGACAGGGGCGGCTGTGGATCAGGTGGTAGAGTGGGTTGTCCACTAATCCACTAATCGTAGGGTTGGCAGTTTGATTCTCAGTCCACATGACTCCACATGCCAAAGTGTCCTTGGGCAAGACACTGAACCCCAAGTTGCTCCTGATGGCAAGTTAGCACCTTGCATGGCAGCTCTGCTACCATTGGTGTGTGAATGGGTAAAAGAGACACAGTGTAAAGCGCTTTGGATAAAAGTGTTTTATAAGTGCGCCATTTACCATTTTACCATTTAGTGACACAGAAGCGGAGTCCGTTCCATTCCGTGGTGTTTTAATTAACGGAAGTAAAAAAAGAGATGAAGAGAAGGGTGGGGTCTTAGGAAGCAATAAAAAGAACAGGTGACTAGGTGAGAGAAAGCGGGACACGGAAATGAGAGCCAGGTGGGAATGGCGGAACTGATGGTGTGCGTTTGCCAAGGACCATGCTAATGCTCTTACTGTGGATTATAACCTTGTGGATATTGATTCAGGAGGCTGGCGAACACTTCGGGAATATTCTGCCAAGGTGAATAAACGAGCGAGCGGAGTTTTGAGGGTTCGGAGGCACATCACGGTTTTGAGATCCTTTCTTTAATACTTTTGTAGAGAACCAGTATGTTTAAATCGTTGGATGTTACTGTCTGTAAAGAACTCCGAGTGTTAAGCGGAATCTGACTGCCGGTTTCCCATGCTTTCGGGATCACGAACTCCCGTACGCCTAAATCACCGCCATTGAAGTGCAGCTTTTAAAGTGAACAACTTTTTGTTTTGGTTAAGAATTATTTTGGGGTTAAATGTTTTTTTTTCTGCCTTTTGTGTGTGAAAATTTTCTTTAATGAATAGAGCCTTGTTTCCTTATGGGTGCGTTTATTAACTTTTTGGTTTTCATTATTTCAGTTTCTATGACTGAAACGATCTGTATTTTCTTATGTTTATTGCATAAATAATAATAAACTTATTTTGTAAGAATTGAGTAGCCTACTGATTTTTTTATTCTGAGTGATGTCCAAATTATAAGTTATAAGTGACTGTTAATTTGAACTGTCTGGCGTCCAAACCCCATAAGGTAACACGCTACAGAGTGGCGCCCAAATGGGGACCGAACCGTAAGATTTAGAAAGTTTAGTTGGGGTACTGATCTTAACAGACTTGGACATTTGCGTTATTGATGGACTTGACCATTGTTAATTATTGTGAAATACAGTGTGTACATATATTTTCAGTTTTTCTGGTTGGTGTTTACATGAAATGTATGGTTATTGAGAACATTCAGGAGTCTGTGTAACTACTTGCTTCTCTGTATTGTTTCTCTTATTCCCTGGCCATGTCTACCCCTACCCATCGAATCAAGCGCATCATTACTCTTGTCTTCTTGATGAAGGAAAGAGCCAGGCTTCCACATTCAGTGGAAAAGCAGAGACTGCCCGTGATTTTGCAAGCAGCTGTTATCTGCCTTGCTACAAAAGCTCAATGGAAGGGAAACCGCTCCCAGCCTTTTTCGGGCGTAGACCTCTTGCTGATAGGTGAACTTGGCGACCAGTACTTTATGGAAAATTTTCCAGTCACGCACAGAGTCTTATTGAGCAACGAAAGAGCCAGGCTTCCACTTTCTGTGGAAAACCAGAGACTCCCTTTCATTTTGTAAGCAAATGTTAACTGCTTTGCTACGAAAGCACAAAAGAAGGAAATCTGCTCTGTCCAAGGTGTCGCTTTCCGGCTGTTCCTGGAGGAGCTGATCCTACAGTGATGAGTGTTAGGCAAACGTGATAACCACCACACTACAGAAACCATGACAGAGCTGCGCTTCGGCTCTTGCCTATGGTCTGCTGATGAGAAGAGCACATACTTAAACTTTTGTTCAGCAGAGTTGAATTGCCTAGCATGGCATTGGTGGTATAGAGGTGAGCATAGCTGCCTTCCAAGTAGTTGACCTGCGTTTGATTCCTGGCCAATGCACGGATTGTAACTCGGAGCTTCTGGAGCTACTTTATGGTAGTTGGCACAAAAGGAAGGAATCACCTACCTGAAAGTAAATGGGTCAACAGAATGTGCCATAGGCTTCTCTGCAGGCCTCCCACAACTCTTTCTGCTTCCCACTTGAATTCTTAGTGCTTCTTTGCTGTTTGTAAACACAGCATTATCCAACAGGGCACGTTTGACCCGTGAACAGGGGCGAAAATGTTAGAAAATGCCGTCTCTCCGTGTCTGTCTTTTGTTAGCGACAAGCTAGCATGCAAACTGTGATGAGAGGTGTACATTTTCCACAATCAGCCATCTATATAGTCAATGTTTTATATTTAATAAGCAAATATGTGTATGTGCTGATTGGTCTTAAGCAGCGTTGTCCAATCTTCAGCTTTTCGTTCCAATCTAGCAGGAGGCACACCTGATTCCAATTGTTGGATCCGCTGATCTTGGCTTTCAATAGACTAAAGTGTGGCTTCTGCTTGGTTAGAATGACAACCTGCAACCACACTGGCCCATTCTGGAGAAGACTGGACAACCCTGATCTAAAGCAAATAAAGACCGAGGTAAGTGCCACTTTGTGAGTTCTGAATCCGTCATGCCGACTCGACGTCACTCGATGAACAGGGAAGGAACTGGTAGATGAGAAGACTTCCCACTGTTGACGAATGGCGATTTCAAGTTGAGGGTGCGTTTGCTTTGCGTTTTCCCGCTTGGAGGTGGGGAATTACAAGTCGCAACCTCTTGTCAAGCGCATCATTACTCTTGTCTTCTTGATGAAGGAAAGAGCCAGGCTTCCACATTCAGTGGAAAAGCAGAGACTGCCCGTGATTTTGCAAGCAGCTGTTATCTGCCTTGCTACAAAAGCTCAATGGAAGGGAAACCGCTCCCAGCCTTTTTCGGGCGTAGACCTCTTGCTGATAGGTGAACTTGGCGACCAGTACTTTATGGAAAATTTTCCAGTCACGCACAGAGTCTTATTGAGCAACGAAAGAGCCAGGCTTCCATTTTCTGTGGAAAACCAGAGACTCCCTTTCATTTTGTAAGCAAATGTTAACTGCTTTGCTACGAAAGCACAAAAGAAGGAAATCTGCTCTGTCCAAGGTGTCGCTTTCCAGCTGTTCCTGGAGGACCTGATCCTACAGTGATGAGTGTTAGGCAAACGTGATAACCACCACACTACAGAAACCATGACAGAGCTGCGCTTCGGCTCTTGCCTATGGTCTGCTGATGAGAAGAGCACATACTTAAACTTTTGTTTAGCAGAGTTGAATTGCCTAGCATGGCATTGGTGGTATAGAGGTGAACATAGCTGCCTTCCAAGCAGTTGACCTGGGTTCGATTCCCGGCCAATGCACGGATTCTAACTCGGAGCCTCTGGAGCTGCTTTATGGTAGTTGGCACAAAAAGAAGGAATCACCTACCTAAAAATTAATGGGTCAAGAGAATGTGCCATAGGCTTCTCTGCAGGCCTCCCACAACTCTTTCTGCTTCCCACTTGAATTCTTAGTGCTTCTTTGCTGTTTGTAAACACAGCATTATCCAACAGGGCACGTTTGACCCGTGAACAGGGGCGAAAATGTTAGAAAATGCCGTCTCTCCGTGTCTGTCTTTTGTTAGCGACAAGCTAGCATGCAAACTGTGATGAGAGGTGTACATTTTCCACAATCAGCCATCTATATAGTCAATGTTTTATATTTAATAAGCAAATATGTCTATATGCTGATTGGTCTTAAGCAGCGTTGTCCAATCTTCAGCTTTTCGTTCCAATCTAGCAGGAGGCACACCTGATTCCAATTGTTGGATCCGCTGATCTTGGCTTTCAATAGACTAAAGTGTGGCTTCTGCTTGGTTAGAATGACAACCTGCAACCACTCTGGCCCATTCTGGAGAAGACTGGACAACCCTTATCTAAAGCAAATAAAGACCGAGGTCAGTGCCACTTTGTGAGTTCTGAATCCGTCATGCCGACTCGACGTCACTCGGTGAACAGGGAAGGAACTGGTAGATGAGAAGACTTCCCACTGTTGACGAATGGCGATTTCAAGTTGAGGGTGCATTTGCATTGCGTTTTCCGGCTTGGAGGTGGGGAATTACAAGTCGCTACCTCGTGTCAAGCGCATCAGTACTCTTGTCTTCTTGATGAAGGAAAGAGCCAGGCTTCCACATTCAGTGGAAAAGCAGAGATTGCCCGTGATATTGCAAGCAGCTGTTATCTGCCTTGCTACAAAAGCTCAATGGAAGGGAAACCGCTCCCAGCCTTTTTCGGGCGTAGACCTCTTGCTGATAGGTGAACTTGGCGACCAGTACTTTATGGAAAATTTTCCAGTCACGCACAGAGTCTTATTGAGCAACGAAAGAGCCAGGCTTCCACTTTCTGTGGAAAACCAGAGACTCCCTTTCATTTTGTAAGCAAATGTTAACTGCTTTGCGACAAAAGCACAAAAGAAGGAAATCTGCTCTGTCCAAGGTGTCGCTTTCCGGCTGTTCCTGGAGGAGCTGATCCTACAGTGATGAGTGTTAGGCAAACGTGATAACCACCACACTACAGAAACCATGACAGAGCTGCGCTTCGGCTCTTGCCTATGGTCTGCTGATGAGAAGAGCACATACTTAAACTTTTGTTCAGCAGAGTTGAATTGCCTAGCATGGCATTGGTGGTATAGAGGTGAGCATAGCTGCCTTCCAAGTAGTTGACCTGCGTTTGATTCCTGGCCAATGCACGGATTGTAACTCGGAGCTTCTGGAGCTACTTTATGGTAGTTGGCACAAAAGGAAGGAATCACCTACCTGAAAGTAAATGGGTCAACAGAATGTGCCATAGGCTTCTCTGCAGGCCTCCCACAACTCTTTCTGCTTCCCACTTGAATTCTTAGTGCTTCTTTGCTGTTTGTAAACACAGCATTATCCAACAGGGCACGTTTGACCCGTGAACAGGGGCGAAAATGTTAGAAAATGCCGTCTCTCCGTGTCTGTCTTTTGTTAGCGACAAGCTAGCATGCAAACTGTGATGAGAGGTGTACATTTTCCACAATCAGCCATCTATATAGTCAATGTTTTATATTTAATAAGCAAATATGTCTATATGCTGATTGGTCTTAAGCAGCGTTGTCCAATCTTCAGCTTTTCGTTCCAATCTAGCAGGAGGCACACCTGATTCCAATTGTTGGATCCGCTGATCTTGGCTTTCAATAGACTAAAGTGTGGCTTCTGCTTGGTTAGAATGACAACCTGCAACCACACTGGCCCATTCTGGAGAAGACTGGACAACCCTGATCTAAAGCAAATAAAGACCGAGGTCAGTGCCACTTTGTGAGTTCTGAATCCGTCATGCCGACTCGACGTCACTCGGTGAACAGGGAAGGAACTGGTAGATGAGAAGACTTCCCACTGTTGACGAATGGCGATTTCAAGTTGAGGGTGCATTTGCATTGCGTTTTCCCGCTTGGAGGTGGGGAATTACAAGTCGCTACCTCGTGTCAAGCGCATCAGTACTCTTGTCTTCTTGATGAAGGAAAGAGCCGGAAAAGCAGAGACTGCCCGTGATATTGCAAGCAGCTGTTATCTGCCTTGCTACAAAAGCTCAATGGAAGGGAAACCGCTCCCAGCCTTTTTCGGGCGTAGACCTCTTGCTGATAGGTGAACTTGGCGACCAGTACTTTATGGAAAATTTTCCAGTCACGCACAGAGTCTTATTGAGCAACGAAAGAGCCAGGCTTCCATTTTCTGTGGAAAACCAGAGACTCCCTTTCATTTTGTAAGCAAATGTTAACTGCTTTGCTACGAAAGCACAAAAGAAGGAAATCTGCTCTGTCCAAGGTGTCGCTTTCCGGCTGTTCCTGGAGGACCTGATCCTACAGTGATGAGTGTTAGGCAAACGTGATAACCACCACACTACAGAAACCATGACAGAGCTGCGCTTCGGCTCTTGCCTATGGTCTGCTGATGAGAAGAGCACATACTTAAACTTTTGTTCAGCAGAGTTGAATTGCCTAGCATGGCATTGGTGGTATAGAGGTGAGCATAGCTGCCTTCCAAGTAGTTAACCTGCGTTTGATTCCTGGCCAATGCACGGATTGTAACTCGGAGCTTCTGGAGCTACTTTATGGTAGTTGGCACAAAAGGAAGGAATCACCTACCTGAAAGTAAATGGGTCAACAGAATGTGCCATAGGCTTCTCTGCGGGCCTCCCACAACTCTTTCTGCTTCCCACTTGAATTCTTAGTGCTTCTTTGCTGTTTGTAAACACAGCATTATCCAACAGGGCACGTTTGACCCGTGAACAGGGGCGAAAATGTTAGAAAATGCCGTCTCTCCGTGTCTGTCTTTTGTTAGCGACAAGCTAGCATGCAAACTGTGATGAGAGGTGTACATTTTCCACAATCAGCCATCTATATAGTCAATGTTTTATATTTAATAAGCAAATATGTCTATATGCTGATTGGTCTTAAGCAGCGTTGTCCAATCTTCAGCTTTTCGTTCCAATCTAGCAGGAGCCACACCTGATTCCAATTGTTGGATCCGCTGATCTTGGCTTTCAATAGACTAAAGTGTGGCTTCTGCTTGGTTAGAATGACAACCTGCAACCACACTGGCCCATTCTGGAGAAGACTGGACAACCCTGATCTAAAGCAAATAAAGACCGAGGTCAGTGCCACTTTGTGAGTTCTGAATCCGTCATGCCGACTCGACGTCACTCGATGAACAGGGAAGGAACTGGTAGATGAGAAGACTTCCCACTGTTGACGAATGGCGATTTCAAGTTGAGGGTGCATTTGCATTGCGTTTTCCCGCTTGGAGGTGGGGAATTACAAGTCGCTACCTCGTGTCAAGCACATCAGTACTCTTGTCTTCTTGATGAAGGAAAGAGCCAGGCTTCCACATTCAGTGGAAAAGCAGAGACTGCCCGTGATATTGCAAGCAGCTGTTATCTGCCTTGCTACAAAAGCTCAATGGAAGGGAAACCGCTCCCAGCCTTTTTCGGGCGTAGACCTCTTGCTGATAGGTGAACTTGGCGACCAGTACTTTATGGAAAAATTTTCCAGTCACGCACAGAGTCTTATTGAGCAACGAAAGAGCCAGGCTTCCATTTTCTGTGGAAAACCAGAGACTCCCTTTCATTTTGTAAGCAAATGTTAACTGCTTTGCTACGAAAGCACAAAAGAAGGAAATCTGCTCTGTCCAAGGTGTCGCTTTCCGGCTGTTCCTGGAGGACCTGATCCTACAGTGATGAGTGTTAGGCAAACGTGATAACCACCACACTACAGAAACCATGACAGAGCTGCGCTTCGGCTCTTGCCTATGGTCTGCTGATGAGAAGAGCACATACTTAAACTTTTGTTCAGCAGAGTTGAATTGCCTAGCATGGCATTGGTGGTATAGAGGTGAGCATAGCTGCCTTCCAAGTAGTTAACCTGCGTTTGATTCCTGGCCAATGCACGGATTGTAACTCGGAGCTTCTGGAGCTACTTTATGG
The DNA here is from genome assembly GCF_001660625.3 of Ictalurus punctatus. Classification (NCBI taxonomy): domain Eukaryota; kingdom Metazoa; phylum Chordata; class Actinopteri; order Siluriformes; family Ictaluridae; genus Ictalurus; species Ictalurus punctatus. The sequence continues at coordinate 2,943,581 of NC_030427.2, forward strand.
TAGTTGGCACAAAAGGAAGGAATCACCTACCTGAAAGTAAATGGGTCAACAGAATGTGCCATAGGCTTCTCTGCGGGCCTCCCACAACTCTTTCTGCTTCCCACTTGAATTCTTAGTGCTTCTTTGCTGTTTGTAAACACAGCATTATCCAACAGGGCACGTTTGACCCGTGAACAGGGGCGAAAATGTTAGAAAATGCCGTCTCTCCGTGTCTGTCTTTTGTTAGCGACAAGCTAGCATGCAAACTGTGATGAGAGGTGTACATTTTCCACAATCAGCCATCTATATAGTCAATGTTTTATATTTAATAAGCAAATATGTCTATATACTGATTGGTCTTAAGCAGCGTTGTCCAATCTTCAGCTTTTCGTTCCAATCTAGCAGGAGGCACACCTGATTCCAATTGTTGGATCCGCTGATCTTGGCTTTCAATAGACTAAAGTGTGGCTTCTGCTTGGTTAGAATGACAACCTGCAACCACTCTGGCCCATTCTGGAGAAGACTGGACAACCCTTATCTAAAGCAAATAAAGACCGAGGTCAGTGCCACTTTGTGAGTTCTGAATCCGTCATGCCGACTCGACGTCACTCGGTGAACAGGGAAGGAACTGGTAGATGAGAAGACTTCCCACTGTTGACGAATGGCGATTTCAAGTTGAGGGTGCATTTGCATTGCGTTTTCCGGCTTGGAGGTGGGGAATTACAAGTCGCTACCTCGTGTCAAGCGCATCAGTACTCTTGTCTTCTTGATGAAGGAAAGAGCCAGGCTTCCACATTCAGTGGAAAAGCAGAGATTGCCCGTGATATTGCAAGCAGCTGTTATCTGCCTTGCTACAAAAGCTCAATGGAAGGGAAACCGCTCCCAGCCTTTTTCGGGCGTAGACCTCTTGCTGATAGGTGAACTTGGCGACCAGTACTTTATGGAAAATTTTCCAGTCACGCACAGAGTCTTATTGAGCAACGAAAGAGCCAGGCTTCCACTTTCTGTGGAAAACCAGAGACTCCCTTTCATTTTGTAAGCAAATGTTAACTGCTTTGCGACAAAAGCACAAAAGAAGGAAATCTGCTCTGTCCAAGGTGTCGCTTTCCGGCTGTTCCTGGAGGAGCTGATCCTACAGTGATGACAACCGGTCAGTTATTAAAGCAAAGTTCAAAATTGCTAGCTTGTTTCTACCCGGTCTCGAACCAGGGACCTTTTGCGTGTTGGGCAAACGTGATAACCACTACACTACAGAAACCATGACAAAGGTGTGAGTCGGCTCTTGCCTACAGTCTGATGATGAGAAGAGCACATACTTAAACTTTTGTTCAGCAGGGTTGAAATGCCTAGTGTTGCATTGGTGGTATAGAGGTGAGCATAACTGCCTTCCAAGCAGTTGCCCGGGTTCGATTTCCGGCTAATGCATGGATTCTAACTCGGAGCCTCTGGAGCTGCTTTATGGTAGTTGGCACAAAAAGAAAGAATCACCTACCTAAAAATTAATGCGTCAAGAGAATGTGCCATAGGCTTCTCTGCAGGCCTCCCACAACTCTTTCTGCTTCCCACTTGAATTCTTAGTGCTTCTTTGCTGTTTGTAAGCACAGCATTATCCAACAGGGCACGTTTGACCCGTGAACAGGGGCGAAAATGTTAGAAAATGCCGTCTCTCCGTGTCTGTCTTTTGTTAGCGACAAGCTAGCATGCAAACTGTGATGAGAGGTGTACATTTTTCACAATCAGCCATCTATATAGTCAATGTTTTATATTTAATAAGCAAATATGTCTATATGCTGATTGGTCTTAAGCAGCGTTGTCCAATCTTCAGCTTTTCGTTCCAATCTAGCAGGAGCCACACCTGATTCCAATTGTTGGATCCGCTGATCTTGGCTTTCAATAGACTAAAGTGTGGCTTCTGCTTGGTTAGAATGACAACCTGCAACCACACTGGCCCATTCTGGAGAAGACTGGACAACCCTGATCTAAAGCAAATAAAGACCGAGGTAAGTGCCACTTTGTGAGTTCTGAATCCGTCATGCCGACTCGACGTCACTCGATGAACAGGGAAGGAACTGGTAGATGAGAAGACTTCCCACTGTTGACGAATGGCGATTTCAAGTTGAGGGTGCGTTTGCTTTGCGTTTTCCCGCTTGGAGGTGGGGAATTACAAGTCGCAACCTCTTGTCAAGCGCATCATTACTCTTGTCTTCTTGATGAAGGAAAGAGCCAGGCTTCCACATTCAGTGGAAAAGCAGAGACTGCCGGTGATTTTGCAAGCAGCTGTTATCTGCCTTGCTACAAAAGCTCAATGGAAGGGAAACCGCTCCCAGCCTTTTTCGGGTGTAGACCTCTTGCTGATAGGTGAACTTGGCGACCAGTACTTTATGGAAAATTTTCCAGTCACGCACAGAGTCTTATTGAGCAACGAAAGAGCCAGGCTTCCATTTTCTGTGGAAAACCAGAGACTCCCTTTCATTTTGTAAGCAAATGTTAACTGCTTTGCTACGAAAGCACAAAAGAAGGAAATCTGCTCTGTCCAAGGTGTCGCTTTCCGGCTGTTCCTGGAGGACCTGATCCTACAGTGATGAGTGTTAGGCAAACGTGATAACCACCACACTACAGAAACCATGACAGAGCTGCGCTTTGGCTCTTGCCTATGGTCTGCTGATGAGAAGAGCACATACTTAAACTTTTGTTCAGCAGAGTTGAATTGCCTAGCATGGCATTGGTGGTATAGAGGTGAGCATAGCTGCCTTCCAAGTAGTTGACCTGCGTTTGATTCCTGGCCAATGCACGGATTGTAACTCGGAGCTTCTGGAGCTACTTTATGGTAGTTGGCACAAAAGGAAGGAATCACCTATGTTGTGGATAAAAATGACATGAAATAAACACGAGGGAGATTGAGTATGAGTAAAAATGTAATTTTATTGGTAATTCACAGGACGGGTGGGTGCGTAGTCTGGAGGAGAGTAAGAGGGGGAGGAAAATGGGGTGCGTCCTGGGGACATGGGGAAATCAGGGTGGGTGAAGTGAGCGGACCACTGAGAGTCGGGCGGACTGGTGGGTGAGAAGAGGGACGGATGGTCGGGGCCCGGATCGGAGAAGACAACATCATCATCCTCGGATTGGAAGCTGGAGGGGGGTTCTGGGTCTGACTGGGTAGAAGCGTCAACACGCACGTTCGTGGGGCAGATTCTGTACCGAAGAAGAGGGGGGAACCCCGGATCTCCATTCTTAGGGGGGGTGCGGCGAAGATAGTTAAGTAGCATCATGATATCAGCAGTGAGATGCACAAGCTGGTAATGAGTATCCAGATCCAGGTCCAAACCCTGATCCAGGTCCAGTAACGGAGAGAGAGGGGACTGACGACGGGCACCGGCACCTAGACACATAGAAGCGGGATTAGGCGGATTGGAATTACGAGCAATTTAAGAGCAGTAATAGGAAAAAAGTCAAAAAGAAGTGTACGAGCTGAGGAGTGCTAAAAACACACACCCACACACACACTCGTACAGTCAAGACACAACATACATACACACACATGAATAACTTTAATAATATCTTATAGTAATAGAGAAACTCTATAAAAAACAGAATAGTAGGATATGCAGGACAGTAGAACTGTAATGATATTAAGAAGTTGGAAGTACAGTAAACCGCTTTTCAAGTAGTATAAATATATATAAAATAAGAAATATAGTGCAAATATGAAAATAAATTATAAATGAGAAGTACGGGAAAAAAAGGAAAATATAACTTACTCATGATTCAGATGGTGAAGATTCTCGTCTCGCAAGGAAAGCCTTAATTTTTAGAGAACCATGAAGAAAGCCAGTTATAAGGGTGGCTGCCCCCCCCCTCGAGATAACGATAAGACCAAGGTCCCTCCCGGTTGTTTAGTCGTCTTGCTTACGTCATTTTTATTACCTAGGGAAATGGGAATCATGGTTTCTGAAGACCTAGGTAAGGGAGAACCCTGGTTTTTGAAGACCTAGGTAAAAGAGAACCCTGGTTTTTGAAAACCTAGGTAAATAGAAACACTGGGTTTTTGTTTCCTGGGTTGTTGGAAATGCCTGAGTTCTGATTTTATGTGTAAAGTAAAACCCCGGGTTTCAATTCTATGGGTAAGTGAAATAGGCCTTTTCTGGAAACCTATGGGTTATCTAGTGTGTAAGTACAGTATAAATACTGGAGCTTAAGCTCAGGGTAGGGGGATCACTTTTGAGAATTCTCATCGGTGTGGATCTCGTGTGGTGGAATGGAACAATAAAGCTGGACCCTTGCTTCTTCTCACTCACGGCTGGTGTGTTTTTTCTATCTCCAACTGGGCTCAGAGGTAGATGTGAGTATTGGCTTCTAAGTTGAGTTTTAAATGTTTTTGGGTAATAGGCTAAATTCGAGCCAACATTTGGCGACCCAGATGGGACTGGGCTAAGATCTATATGTCTGGAATCTCTCCCGTGGGACTTCGCTCTCTAAGCAACAGACAGGCCGTATAGGAAAGGCATTGCAGACGCCTGTTATTTCAAAGCTCTGTTTTAGTGGTCTGTTGTTACGATTGAGAAGCCCCGGGGTGGGAAGAAAGACTAAGTGGGTCTCCAAAAGAACCTGGAGTGAGTGAGAAGAGGTAAGAGAAGTATAGATTATAGAATGTACTTTTTTAATTGTAATAAAGAAATGGTATATGTGTTGTGTGAGTGAAAGTCCTGCAATACCGCTGGAGGAGGTAGAAAAAAGGTAGAAAAAAAAGAGAAATAGAGAAATTCTCCAGGGCTGGGATAGAAAGCAGGTGGAAAAATGAGGCCTCAGACCCCAGATACCGGCTACTAGACTAGACTAGCAGTCTAGTGGCGGCTGCATTGGTGGGGACCCCTAATACCGCTGGAAAAGGATTAGATAAAAGATAGATAGATTAGATTCCAGGGCTGGATAGAGAGGGGAATAAATCCTGGGCCCAGGTCCGGGTCGTGCAATACAGCATGCCCGGTGTATGAATGGAATATGTACTAACAAATGTGTGTGCTTATAATGTATGTGCTTATAATATGAGTGCAGTGTGAGAGCGTGTGAGTTTTGGAGACAGGGAAAATGTATTTATTAGTGCTCTGAACATGAGCTCCATACCTGTATTGGATAAGTGGGATAAGATTCAGAGAAAAGAATTTTTGTTTTGGAGAAAGTTGGATTTAATTTGTATGACTGTAAGCTTCATGCATACGGAGCTGGTTTGGAGGTGCTTTATACTTTGAAAACTTAATGTAGTAAAATAAGTGTAATAATGTGGAATACAATGTGTGTATGTGAGCTTGCCTGCGTTGTTGATAGAAAGGGGGGGTGTATGTGTGTGTGTTCCTGTCCGTTCTTATCTGTGCGTCTGTGTGGAAGGACAAGGGAAAAAAAAAAAAAAAAAAGGGGAAAAAGGTAAGACAATTCGGTGTGTGTGAATTCTTCAGAGTAATGCGGAGCATTGTGAGATATCTTGCGGACTTTGAATATTTCAAATCCTGTACATACGTTCGGTGAGTAGCTAGACTGTGTGTGTGTAATAATTAATTTAATATCCATAACTGCTGTATAAGTGGAAAAAATAAAAATAAAAATGATATTAATATGTAAGTATATATATATATATATATAAATATATGCATATTTTAGAGCATGCACGCCAATGGTACATATTTTAGACATCTGTACGACTGCCCATTGGGTAAATAGGAATTACTAGACCTGTAATATATAACAACATATTCCCAGATTGTGTGATCCAGGAACAGGAAAACTGAAGGTGGGAGAAAAGTGTATATTGTCGGGCCATTATTGAGAAATGAGTGAGTTAGTCCATTTGGACCCTTTATTTTTATGCTATAAATTACGAATGTGATGTCTAGGTAAAAGCCCCAAAAAATGAGAGTAATAATATATTGTTTTTGCGGAAGCTGCCACAAGGCCTAGACGGGGGAGGAGGTTCCTAACTCAGGACGGAGAAAGTAGGCGGCTGCGGCATCCACAGGGACACAATGGAGCCCGCGTGAAAGAGATACAAAACGATGCAGGAGTAAGTGAAATTTTGTCCTGGTTAAAACGGGGGGCTCAAAAAGACGGTGCGGGGATATGGCGCAGTGTGGAAGGGTTGTGTATAGCCCCAGTCAGCCTCCTCCCATGCTTGATCAAAGACGCCCATGGCGTGGATCATGTCAATAAGACTGAAATGATCCGGAAAATCCGTCAGGAATGGTGGTCCCCTCAGCTGGCCTCACAAGTGAACCAAATGGTAAATGTATGTGCTGTGTGCATCAACCACAACGTGCGAAAGAACCTCACCACCCCCTTAGGACATATTCCCCCGCCGACGGGACCGTTTCGGCATCTAATGATGACTCATATAGATATGGGAGCGGAGTTACAGGTGGATGGGAAACGCTTCCTTCTGGTAATAGTGGACCGCTTCAGCCGGTGGGTGGAGGCGACTGCTACTTCTGGGGAAGATGTGGAGTCCGCTAAATTTTTATGTTGTGAGGTCATACCTCGATTCGGTATCCCTGATTTTTTGAGTTCAGACAATGGCAATGGCAAGAATGTTACATCGGCCTTGAAGATTGATCATAAGCTAGGATGTGTATATCTTCCTGAGTCCCAAAGCACGATGGATCCAGGGTACCGCACCCTAACTAATAAATTGGCAAAAATATGCGATGAATCACACCTAAACTGGGTCCAAGCCTTACCACTGGCATTGATGAAGATACGATCACAAATCAATCGTATGACGCACTTGACTCCTCATGAAATGCTCACTGGGCGCCCAATGCCTATGGCGTACACCAAAGGTCCATACATAGAGCCGTCTGAGGCTCAATTGGAGGGCGAAATGCAGGATTATATGCGAATCCTCACTCGAATTCACAGACAGTTATATTCACAGGTTAGAGAAGCAATCCATGGTGGGGACGGGGTAAGGGAGGATGTACGTTTAGTAGCACCCGGGGATAAAATACACATTCGTATGTTTAAGAGGAAAAGCCCCCTCGGGGCACGTCGGGAAGGACCCTTCACTGTGGTCGCTGTAACAGCCTCGGCTGTGAGAGTTGAAGAGAGAGATCATTGGTACCACCTGAACCAGTGCATCTGGGCCGGAGCAGGTACGGGACGGGGAGGACCAACAACCCCGGGCCCTGCCACTACAGGGCAGCCCATGGAGGCGGAGGTGTTAACTGACAGCGACTCGGATACCTCATTTATGGGTCCGGCCTACGGCACTCGAGCCCAGGCTAAACGACGGGCTGTTGACAGGTTGGATAGACCGGCCCAGTCGGATGCCGGTAGCTCAACAGGCTCTTCGTTCCTCTCCTCTCCATACGATGATATTGACCCTGTTACCTCCCCCCGAGCTGAAGCGGGAGACGTAGCTTCCGTCCCGCTGGTAACCCCACCAGAGGCAGAATTGTTATCAACACTCGCCACTCTCTGGCAATCTGATAACCTTGATGACCCCATGCCTATGAGCACTGTTGATTTGGATATACTGCAGGACCTTGAGGTACAGTTAAGAACACCCCCCGTCCCCGTGCCCCCTGAGCTCCGGTCTCCGTAGGGATCTTTACACACTCCCCTACCATTGGGTCGAGAGAACACTGGTAGAGTAGCTGGGGGGGGGGGGGGGGGGGCGCCTTATACCACAGGGCTAAAGAGTTCCTGTTTAGACCAGAGGGTGATGTTCGGAGGAACACACCGTCATTGTATAATTACTGATCATAATCTAGACTGCGTACAGTCCTATATATAGATTGTGACGGGTCAATAGCTTGCGTACCTTTAACGGTAATTGGAAGTCGGTATGATTCCATGTTTGTAAACTGAATGGGAACGTTATCTAAACCACTGAGCGCGCGAGAGAGGGAGAGAGCGCGTGCGAGAGATTTCTGTTTTTACCCCTTTTTTCCAATCCTTTATCTTACGCTCTACATTAAAATCGAAGTGATTCAATATATATATATATACGTGGATATATTCCTGTAAAAATTAAAATCAATCAGCATGTCTTGATGTTAACAGTCCGAAGAGAACTTTAATAATAGTTTATGTGGTGTGTATTGTGCCACTTAGTTTCTTCTGCACAGACGTCTTTATCTTTGCCTGACTAATGATAAAATTGATCAGCTGACATGTGAACCTGTTCGTTTTGAGTGATATTAATAAAAAAAAAAAAAAACCCTGAAAAGTAAAACCGACCCGAGGTAACAGTCTCAGGCTGATCACAATGTGGTCTGTATCAGGCTAGGTCACATCCTCCCTGTTGAGATAATGTTGAGCCTAAACATTTGGTATTAGAGAGCAGTCTACCTTCATGAACTGACTCGCTAAGAAGAGCTGGAGTAACCATAATTAATTTATATATGGGTATGTGGCTATACAATATCTTAAGCAGTGTAAGTGCGAATTCTTCTGGCGTGTGGTATTTGTGTTGTATAATGCTGAATAATTTCTGCATGTTTTCTCTTTAAATGCTGTGTATATGTCCAATGATAAGTAATTAGTAAGATCAGATGGCAGTAGTAGTCTGCACATTTTAAATTCTTTATAATGTGTTGTACGCCTGTTACAGATGTGATATCTGGATCAGTAACATTAAAATAAGGTGATGATTTGATTACTTACTTTTGCAGACATGTTGTGCCGATATGAGTTTGGGAGGTAGTTTAATTACGGTCCCTTTACAATAGTGTAGTTTGAAGTGTTTTTTCCTGAACCGTAGATTGGTAAATAGAGTAGTTATGCAAATATATATATATATGTGTGGGTGTGTATATGTATACACATATGTGCTATATGGTGTGCTATGGATATGTCATATAAAGTATACGAGTTACAATACTTAATAATACAAAGCAGTGGTCACAAACTCGAGAACCTGTGAAGTGAATTGAATTGACAATATGTTATACAGCAGCTGAAAACTGATAAAAACTGAGAGCTGTGAACTGGATGCAGGTGTGGTATTTTTATGTGTGTGTGGTCTGGGAATTGCGGTCCATGGCAGCCAGCCATGTTTGTGGACCGCAGTGAAGGATGGGAAATGTGGTTTGTGATATGAGTAGATTTAACACTACCTCAATATGGTCAAATACAGTTTAAATGAAATGGATAAAATTATAGGGCGAATCTTATGCTTCTTACAATTGTGCATTCAGCCAAGATGATAAATTTTATTAGACTAAGTTAAATACATATTCACATTCCCATTGAGCAACATTTAAATGTCATGTATGAAGGATCTGAGTGATATTTTGAGTACAGTATTTTGATACAGTTATAAATTAATAAGAAACAAAATGCATGTACATGCATGTATACCATTTAGACTACAGACTAGTGCTGTACACATAGAACCAACTTCACTAGGTTGTTTTGAATGTAAATTAGTGGGATAAAAGTGGTTAGAGGACTGTAAATGCATATCTAGATCTCAACCTCAGTTACTCTATATTAGTTCTATCTTATTGGGATTATCACTCGTTAGCACAGATGGAATATTAATATGTTCGGGTAGTGTGCACCACAAATTTTCAGACTAAAGGAATTTTGTTTTCCTTTCTCAATATCTTTCTGGTAAATGAAAAACAGGAAGGGATAAGAATGTATCCTTGTCAATTGGGTTTGTACTTTTAAAAATAAATGGACTAGAACTATTTTACAGGGATAACTATACATGAGAGTGGAAAACCCCTTTAAGAGAGGTGTTATTCGTTTGATTAGAGCAGTGGGGATTACTTTAGTAAAATTTTTAAATGATTCGATAGACCAACTTTATTTAGTCTCTGCAGCAATATTTCCTGATTCACTGTGTTGAGAGCCTCTTCTAAATCAACAGACAGGGAAGTGCAGAGGGAACCGTGACATTGTTTTAAGACTTTCAAAACAACAGTTGTGCTGATATGTTTGTATGACCTTAGACTTCTTGCAGACTGATAACATGTGAACGGTTTACTGAAAAAAGCTTTCTACAAGGGACATAGGCGAGGAGGCCGTGTTATTGGATTGTAATGATCTAATATAGTTGGATGTCCCCGATTTAATGTAATAAATAAATAAGAAAACTGATTTCCAAATTTCTGGTATAACCCCATTGTCTAATGAAAGATTAAAATGATAAATTGAAAGAGATGAAATAATAGTTTAGAAATACAGACTCCACACAATCAGGGCCTTGTGATGTGTTTATATCGAACTTGAGTGATCTGTAAACATCACAAGTCTTAACACGTTAAAAACTGAACTCCTCATATCGAATTGTTTTTAATAGCTTCCTGCGTTATTAAAATCAGGGTATAGTAAATCACGATAAATATTCACTGTTTTAAGGACCAGATCTGATGCATAAATTGGACATTTAATGATGGGTTTTGCAGTTGTGTGTTCCCAGTTGTCTGTCTCCAGTTTCCAAGTACTATTGCCCTGTAAACAATATCTTGAAAGGACATGCCCACTTAGTCTAGCATTATTACAGCAAGCTGTGATAACAGAAGTGATGAGTTTTGCGATACAACCAACCCACCCAGTAACCATTATTTATAGTATGATGTATATAGAATATATATATATATATATATATATATATAAGATGTCCCAATTGTAACCTGTAACGGTAATTCCACTCCACATGATATTATTATTGATCAGCGCTTTTTCCAAATGACTGCATGTGAGAGCTCAAGGCCGTTATTCCTCTTAACAATTCCTAAATCGGTAGTACACCTGGAAGCGTCTCTTCGGGGGCTGTGGGCTCCCCTGTGGTGTACTCCTCTGTGGTCATAGACTCCCTTGCACGCTCCCAAGGCCGTCAGGACATGATTGGGGTCATCCTCCGCCCCATAAAAGCACAACAAATGTTCCTGGACGTTATCAAGTATGGTCTGCAGTAGATCACTGATTGCTTACTAAAGGACAACATCCTGAGATCCGGGTGTTCTTTGGACAAGCCTGACATTGAATGAACTTATGCTTTGCACCTGAACTATGGCTAGCAAACAATAACAAAGACTGTGTCTTACATGTGACTGAAGGGGTTGGGTGCTGCTGGGGGGGGTCCCGGCTCAGGAGAATGGGGCGCTTACAGGGCTGAAATTTATGTATTGAAAACAATGGATTTGGTGGCACAAGGATTGCCAGGCTGGAGATGCTCTCTTAGTGCAGATCATTGGGAAAATTGCTCTCTCACACATCGATCTTACGTTTATCACACCAGGTCATTTCTATTTTGAAAGAACATGATATGGGGATATGGGGTTAATCGATGTGCCACCCGAACTAAAATTCTTAAACCTGTTAGTGTGCCTAACTCACCAACTGTAAGTGTTGTAGTGGTGTCATTAATTCTGTGGAGCCAGTCACTGAGAACACTCACGATTTCCCAGCCGAAATTTGTATTTCGTTGAGCTTAAAAGTTTTGGGTCTGAAATTTCACAAACATTATGAACACCCTGTTCTGCCCAATTGGCTGAATTGAAGTCTATCACTAAAGAATGCAACCTGGTTAAGGGTAGAATTGTTAAAAAATATATATATATATAATAAAAAATAAATAAAAAATAATATAAATACTGACGTTTAGGCCCATGGATTGTGTCGTCTGTTTGGAGTTGTTTGAATGCAATGAGGTTCTAGGAAACAATTGAAACGGCACTTATCGAACAAATAGTTTAATTGAATTCTGACTGCACTTCTTGCTGTATGTATTACAGCTGCCCCTGATCTTAGCCTCAGAGGGGGAAGGTAGAGGAATGATCTCTGTACTTGCAGGCAACGATGGAGGGTCACCTGAAGTGTGCTCAAGATTATTTATTATTTTTTTCCTTGACCAGGGATAGGTCTGGCATACCCTGATGTGTGTTGGATACAATTTGTGCTGATACTAAACGTATTTCGGTAGATGCTCTACCTCTTGCACTAATGACCTATCACATGCAGACTAACAGCAATATGTATCTAACACCGCATGAAATGCTTATGGGTCGACCCATGTCTGTGTCTGTTCCTTATGATGGACGGCCGCTGGAGTAAATGCAGATGAATCGAAAAACATATATAAGACCACTAACTATTATGTATGGAGCTATCTATTCACAGGAACACAGCTAAGTGCAGTGTTATCAGTGTTATGTGTGAGGCGTCACCGCCTCAACGGGGGGAGGTGTTCGGAGGTGTTCACCCGGAGGTGGGAGTCCCGGAGCCGCGAGAAAATGCTGACTATGAGAATGCTGCCTACAGGGCAGCAGCGGACTAGAACATGCAACCCCTGGAGGATGCTCAATCCTCCAATGACGAGATGGTGGGGAACACGTGAAGGTCCGGTACGAAGCGTCAACGGGGGGTCTGCTCTGTGGCAGACAGGATGAGAAGATGTGAAGATCCATACCCTGGGTGTACGTGCTAGCCTAACCTCTCCCCAAAGGGTGGCTCTCTACAGTACGTAAAGTGCTTGAGCTGAAGACAACCAGCATATAGAGAGATACAGATACTGCATACAACAGACTGTCAAGTATTGTTATAAAATGTTATAAAATGTTTGTGATGTGACGCAATCAGGCACAGAAAAGTATAATGGTGCTGCCGAGCACATAGTGCTGGCAGGGTGGGAATTTTTCCCTTGTAGGAGGTTTTTTCGCCCACCCCTGACTGCGAAAGACTGGGGTTTGGTTTTTGATTGGAAGCAAGAATCTGCAGGTCCCGACAAATACAAAACGTACGGCGGTAGTAGTAGTAATGAATGATTAGGGAAACTCAGTTAATCACACTTATAATCAATGTATGGTATAATCAAAGTAGTTAGATTCAAAATGATATATATATATATATATATATATATATATATATATATATATATATATATAAAAGGAGAAGTAAGTTAAGGGTTAAAAGTTATAACGAGGTACATCTACGCTTAATTAAAGTATTGTATGAGGCTTCATTCGTGTGGTGGAATGGAACAATAAAGCTGGACCCTTGCTTCTTCTCACTCACGGCTGGTGTGTTTTTTCTATCTCCAACTGGGCTCAGAGGTAGATGTGAGTATTGGCTTCTAAGTTGAGTTTTAAATGTTTTTGGGTAATAGGCTAAATTCGAGCCAACACCTACCTGAAAGTAAATGGGTCAACAGAATGTGCCATAGGCTTCTCTGCAGGCCTCCCACAACTCTTTCTGCTTCCCACTTGAATTCTTAGTGCTTCTTTGCTGTTTGTAAACACAGCATTATCCAACAGGGCACGTTTGACCCGTGAACAGGGGCGAAAATGTTAGAAAATGCCGTCTCTCCGTGTCTGTCTTTTGTTAGCGACAAGCTAGCATGCAAACTGTGATGAGAGGTGTACATTTTCCACAATCAGCCATCTATATAGTCAATGTTTTATATTTAATAAGCAAATATGTCTATATGCTGATTGGTCTTAAGCAGCGTTGTCCAATCTTCAGCTTTTCGTTCCAATCTAGCAGGAGGCACACCTGATTCCAATTGTTGGATCCGCTGATCTTGGCTTTCAATAGACTAAAGTGTGGCTTCTGCTTGGTTAGAATGACAACCTGCAACCACTCTGGCCCATTCTGGAGAAGACTGGACAACCCTTATCTAAAGCAAATAAAGACCGAGGTCAGTGCCACTTTGTGAGTTCTGAATCCGTCATGCCGACTCGACGTCACTCGGTGAACAGGGAAGGAACTGGTAGATGAGAAGACTTCCCACTGTTGACGAATGGCCATTTCAAGTTGAGGGTGCATTTGCATTGCGTTTTCCGGCTTGGAGGTGGGGAATTACAAGTCGCTACCTCGTGTCAAGCGCATCAGTACTCTTGTCTTCTTGATGAAGGAAAGAGCCAGGCTTCCACATTCAGTGGAAAAGCAGAGATTGCCCGTGATATTGCAAGCAGCTGTTATCTGCCTTGCTACAAAAGCTCAATGGAAGGGAAACCGCTCCCAGCATTTTTCGGGCGTAGACCTCTTGCTGATAGGTGAACTTGGCGACCAGTACTTTATGGAAAATTTTCCAGTCACGCACAGAGTCTTATTGAGCAACGAAAGAGCCAGGCTTCCAATTTCTGTGGAAAACCAGAGACTCCCTTTCATTTTGTAAGCAAATGTTAACTGCTTTGCTACAAAAGCACAAAAGAAGGAAATCTGCTCTGTCCAAGCTGTCGCTTTCCGGCTGTTCCTGGAGGAGCTGATCCTACAGTGATGACAACCGGTCAGTTATTAAAGCAAAGTTCAAAACTGCTAGCTTGTTTCTGCCCGGTCTCGCACCAGGGACATTTTGCGTGTTAGGCACACATGATAACCACTACACTACAGAAACCATGACAAAGGTGTGAGTCGGCTCTTCCCTACAGTCTGCTGATGAGAAGAGCACATACTTAAACTTTTGTTCAGCAAGGTTGAACTGCCTATTGTGGCATTGGTGGTATAGAGGTGAGCATAGTTGCCTTCCAAGCAGTTGACCCGGGTTCGATTCCCGGCCAATGCACGGATTCTAACTCGGAGCCTCTGGAGCTGCTTTATGGTAGTTGGCACAAAAAGAAGGAATCATCTACCTGAAAATTAATGGGTCAAGAGAATGTGCCATAGGCTTCTCTGCAGGCCTCCCACAACTCTTTCTGCTTCCAACTTGAATTCTTAGTGCTTCTTTGCTGTTTGTAAACACAGCATTATCCAACAGGGCACGTTTGACCCGTGAACAGGGGCGAAAATGTTAGAAAATGCCGTCTCTCCGTGTCTGTCTTTTGTTAGCGACAAGCTAGCATGCAAACTGTGATGAGAGGTGTACATTTTCCACAATCAGCCATCTATATAGTCAATGTTTTATATTTTATAAGCAAATATGTCTATATGCTGATTGGTCTTAAGCAGCGTTGTCCAATCTTCAGCTTTTCGTTCCAATCTAGCAGGAGCCACACCTGATTCCAATTGTTGGATCCGCTGATCTTGGCTTTCAATAGACTAAAGTGTGGCTTCTGCTTGGTTAGAATGACAACCTGCAACCACACTGGCCCATTCTGGAGAAGACTGGACAACCCTTATCTAAAGCAAATAAAGACCGTGGTCAGTGCCACTTTGTGAGTTCTGAATCCGTCATGCCGACTCAACGTCACTCGATGAACAGGGAAGGAACTGGTAGATGAGAAGACTTCCCACTGTTGACGAATGGCGATTTCAAGTTGAGGGTGCGTTTGCATTGCGTTTTCCCGCTTGGAGGTGGGGAATTACAAGTCGCTACCTCGTGTCAAGCGCATCAGTACTCTTGTCTTCTTGATGAAGGAAAGAGCCAGGCTTCCACATTTAGTGGAAAAGCAGAGATTGCCCGTGATATTGCAAGCAGCTGTTATCTGCCTTGCTACAAAAGCTCAATGGAAGGGAAACCGCTCCCAGCCTTTTTCGGGCGTAGACCTCTTGCTGATAGGTGAACTTGGCGACCAGTACTTTATGGAAAATTTTCCAGTCACGCACAGAGTCTTATTGAGCAACGAAAGAGCCAGGCTTCCATTTTCTGTGGAAAACCAGAGACTCCCTTTCATTTTGTAAGCAAATGTTAACTGCTTTGCTACAAAAGCACAAAAGAAGGAAATCTGCTCTGTCCAAGGTGTCGCTTTCCGGCTGTTCCTGGAGGAGCTGATCCTACAGTGATGAGTGTTAGGCAAACGTGATAACCACCACACTACAGAAACCATGACAGAGCTGCGCTTCCGCTCTTGCCTATGGTCTGCTGATGAGAAGAGCACATACTTAAACTTTTGTTCAGCAGAGTTGAATTGCCTAGCATGGCATTGGTGGTATAGAGGTGAGCATAGCTGCCTTCCAAGTAGTTGACCTGCGTTTGATTCCTGGCCAATGCACGGATTGTAACTCGGAGCTTCTGGAGCTACTTTATGGTAGTTGGCACAAAAGGAAGGAATCACCTATGTTGTGGATAAAAATGACATGAAATAAACACGAGGGAGATTGAGTATGAGTAAAAATGTAATTTTATTGGTAATTCACAGGACGGGTGGGTGCGTAGTCTGGAGGAGAGTAAGAGGGGGAGGAAAATGGGGTGCGTCCTGGGGACATGGGGAAATCAGGGTGGGTGAAGTGAGCGGACCACTGAGAGTCGGGCGGACTGGTGGGTGAGAAGAGGGACGGATGGTCGGGGCCCGGATCGGAGAAGACAACATCATCATCCTCGGATTGGAAGCTGGAGGGGGGTTCTGGGTCTGACTGGGTAGAAGCGTCAACACGCACGTTCGTGGGGCAGATTCTGTACCGAAGAAGAGGGGGGAACCCCGGATCTCCATTCTTAGGGGGGGTGCGGCGAAGATAGTTAAGTAGCATCATGATATCAGCAGTGAGATGCACAAGCTGGTAATGAGTATCCAGATCCAGGTCCAAACCCTGATCCAGGTCCAGTAACGGAGAGAGAGGGGACTGACGACGGGCACCGGCACCTAGACACATAGAAGCGGGATTAGGCGGATTGGAATTACGAGCAATTTAAGAGCAGTAATAGGAAAAAAGTCAAAAAGAAGTGTACGAGCTGAGGAGTGCTAAAAACACACACCCACACACACACTCGTACAGTCAAGACACAACATACATACACACACATGAATAACTTTAATAATATCTTATAGTAATAGAGAAACTCTATAAAAAACAGAATAGTAGGATATGCAGGACAGTAGAACTGTAATGATATTAAGAAGTTGGAAGTACAGTAAACCGCTTTTCAAGTAGTATAAATATATATAAAATAAGAAATATAGTGCAAATATGAAAATAAATTATAAATGAGAAGTACGGGAAAAAAAGGAAAATATAACTTACTCATGATTCAGATGGTGAAGATTCTCGTCTCGCAAGGAAAGCCTTAATTTTTAGAGAACCATGAAGAAAGCCAGTTATAAGGGTGGCTGCCCCCCCCCTCGAGATAACGATAAGACCAAGGTCCCTCCCGGTTGTTTAGTCGTCTTGCTTACGTCATTTTTATTACCTAGGGAAATGGGAATCATGGTTTCTGAAGACCTAGGTAAGGGAGAACCCTGGTTTTTGAAGACCTAGGTAAAAGAGAACCCTGGTTTTTGAAAACCTAGGTAAATAGAAACACTGGGTTTTTGTTTCCTGGGTTGTTGGAAATGCCTGAGTTCTGATTTTATGTGTAAAGTAAAACCCCGGGTTTCAATTCTATGGGTAAGTGAAATAGGCCTTTTCTGGAAACCTATGGGTTATCTAGTGTGTAAGTACAGTATAAATACTGGAGCTTAAGCTCAGGGTAGGGGGATCACTTTTGAGAATTCTCATCGGTGTGGATCTCGTGTGGTGGAATGGAACAATAAAGCTGGACCCTTGCTTCTTCTCACTCACGGCTGGTGTGTTTTTTCTATCTCCAACTGGGCTCAGAGGTAGATGTGAGTATTGGCTTCTAAGTTGAGTTTTAAATGTTTTTGGGTAATAGGCTAAATTCGAGCCAACATTTGGCGACCCAGATGGGACTGGGCTAAGATCTATATGTCTGGAATCTCTCCCGTGGGACTTCGCTCTCTAAGCAACAGACAGGCCGTATAGGAAAGGCATTGCAGACGCCTGTTATTTCAAAGCTCTGTTTTAGTGGTCTGTTGTTACGATTGAGAAGCCCCGGGGTGGGAAGAAAGACTAAGTGGGTCTCCAAAAGAACCTGGAGTGAGTGAGAAGAGGTAAGAGAAGTATAGATTATAGAATGTACTTTTTTAATTGTAATAAAGAAATGGTATATGTGTTGTGTGAGTGAAAGTCCTGCAATACCGCTGGAGGAGGTAGAAAAAAGGTAGAAAAAAAAGAGAAATAGAGAAATTCTCCAGGGCTGGGATAGAAAGCAGGTGGAAAAATGAGGCCTCAGACCCCAGATACCGGCTACTAGACTAGACTAGCAGTCTAGTGGCGGCTGCATTGGTGGGGACCCCTAATACCGCTGGAAAAGGATTAGATAAAAGATAGATAGATTAGATTCCAGGGCTGGATAGAGAGGGGAATAAATCCTGGGCCCAGGTCCGGGTCGTGCAATACAGCATGCCCGGTGTATGAATGGAATATGTACTAACAAATGTGTGTGCTTATAATGTATGTGCTTATAATATGAGTGCAGTGTGAGAGCGTGTGAGTTTTGGAGACAGGGAAAATGTATTTATTAGTGCTCTGAACATGAGCTCCATACCTGTATTGGATAAGTGGGATAAGATTCAGAGAAAAGAATTTTTGTTTTGGAGAAAGTTGGATTTAATTTGTATGACTGTAAGCTTCATGCATACGGAGCTGGTTTGGAGGTGCTTTATACTTTGAAAACTTAATGTAGTAAAATAAGTGTAATAATGTGGAATACAATGTGTGTATGTGAGCTTGCCTGCGTTGTTGATAGAAAGGGGGGGTGTATGTGTGTGTGTTCCTGTCCGTTCTTATCTGTGCGTCTGTGTGGAAGGACAAGGGAAAAAAAAAAAAAAAAAAGGGGAAAAAGGTAAGACAATTCGGTGTGTGTGAATTCTTCAGAGTAATGCGGAGCATTGTGAGATATCTTGCGGACTTTGAATATTTCAAATCCTGTACATACGTTCGGTGAGTAGCTAGACTGTGTGTGTGTAATAATTAATTTAATATCCATAACTGCTGTATAAGTGGAAAAAATAAAAATAAAAATGATATTAATATGTAAGTATATATATATATATATATAAATATATGCATATTTTAGAGCATGCACGCCAATGGTACATATTTTAGACATCTGTACGACTGCCCATTGGGTAAATAGGAATTACTAGACCTGTAATATATAACAACATATTCCCAGATTGTGTGATCCAGGAACAGGAAAACTGAAGGTGGGAGAAAAGTGTATATTGTCGGGCCATTATTGAGAAATGAGTGAGTTAGTCCATTTGGACCCTTTATTTTTATGCTATAAATTACGAATGTGATGTCTAGGTAAAAGCCCCAAAAAATGAGAGTAATAATATATTGTTTTTGCGGAAGCTGCCACAAGGCCTAGACGGGGGAGGAGGTTCCTAACTCAGGACGGAGAAAGTAGGCGGCTGCGGCATCCACAGGGACACAATGGAGCCCGCGTGAAAGAGATACAAAACGATGCAGGAGTAAGTGAAATTTTGTCCTGGTTAAAACGGGGGGCTCAAAAAGACGGTGCGGGGATATGGCGCAGTGTGGAAGGGTTGTGTATAGCCCCAGTCAGCCTCCTCCCATGCTTGATCAAAGACGCCCATGGCGTGGATCATGTCAATAAGACTGAAATGATCCGGAAAATCCGTCAGGAATGGTGGTCCCCTCAGCTGGCCTCACAAGTGAACCAAATGGTAAATGTATGTGCTGTGTGCATCAACCACAACGTGCGAAAGAACCTCACCACCCCCTTAGGACATATTCCCCCGCCGACGGGACCGTTTCGGCATCTAATGATGACTCATATAGATATGGGAGCGGAGTTACAGGTGGATGGGAAACGCTTCCTTCTGGTAATAGTGGACCGCTTCAGCCGGTGGGTGGAGGCGACTGCTACTTCTGGGGAAGATGTGGAGTCCGCTAAATTTTTATGTTGTGAGGTCATACCTCGATTCGGTATCCCTGATTTTTTGAGTTCAGACAATGGCAATGGCAAGAATGTTACATCGGCCTTGAAGATTGATCATAAGCTAGGATGTGTATATCTTCCTGAGTCCCAAAGCACGATGGATCCAGGGTACCGCACCCTAACTAATAAATTGGCAAAAATATGCGATGAATCACACCTAAACTGGGTCCAAGCCTTACCACTGGCATTGATGAAGATACGATCACAAATCAATCGTATGACGCACTTGACTCCTCATGAAATGCTCACTGGGCGCCCAATGCCTATGGCGTACACCAAAGGTCCATACATAGAGCCGTCTGAGGCTCAATTGGAGGGCGAAATGCAGGATTATATGCGAATCCTCACTCGAATTCACAGACAGTTATATTCACAGGTTAGAGAAGCAATCCATGGTGGGGACGGGGTAAGGGAGGATGTACGTTTAGTAGCACCCGGGGATAAAATACACATTCGTATGTTTAAGAGGAAAAGCCCCCTCGGGGCACGTCGGGAAGGACCCTTCACTGTGGTCGCTGTAACAGCCTCGGCTGTGAGAGTTGAAGAGAGAGATCATTGGTACCACCTGAACCAGTGCATCTGGGCCGGAGCAGGTACGGGACGGGGAGGACCAACAACCCCGGGCCCTGCCACTACAGGGCAGCCCATGGAGGCGGAGGTGTTAACTGACAGCGACTCGGATACCTCATTTATGGGTCCGGCCTACGGCACTCGAGCCCAGGCTAAACGACGGGCTGTTGACAGGTTGGATAGACCGGCCCAGTCGGATGCCGGTAGCTCAACAGGCTCTTCGTTCCTCTCCTCTCCATACGATGATATTGACCCTGTTACCTCCCCCCGAGCTGAAGCGGGAGACGTAGCTTCCGTCCCGCTGGTAACCCCACCAGAGGCAGAATTGTTATCAACACTCGCCACTCTCTGGCAATCTGATAACCTTGATGACCCCATGCCTATGAGCACTGTTGATTTGGATATACTGCAGGACCTTGAGGTACAGTTAAGAACACCCCCCGTCCCCGTGCCCCCTGAGCTCCGGTCTCCGTAGGGATCTTTACACACTCCCCTACCATTGGGTCGAGAGAACACTGGTAGAGTAGCTGGGGGGGGGGGGGGGGGGCGCCTTATACCACAGGGCTAAAGAGTTCCTGTTTAGACCAGAGGGTGATGTTCGGAGGAACACACCGTCATTGTATAATTACTGATCATAATCTAGACTGCGTACAGTCCTATATATAGATTGTGACGGGTCAATAGCTTGCGTACCTTTAACGGTAATTGGAAGTCGGTATGATTCCATGTTTGTAAACTGAATGGGAACGTTATCTAAACCACTGAGCGCGCGAGAGAGGGAGAGAGCGCGTGCGAGAGATTTCTGTTTTTACCCCTTTTTTCCAATCCTTTATCTTACGCTCTACATTAAAATCGAAGTGATTCAATATATATATATATACGTGGATATATTCCTGTAAAAATTAAAATCAATCAGCATGTCTTGATGTTAACAGTCCGAAGAGAACTTTAATAATAGTTTATGTGGTGTGTATTGTGCCACTTAGTTTCTTCTGCACAGACGTCTTTATCTTTGCCTGACTAATGATAAAATTGATCAGCTGACATGTGAACCTGTTCGTTTTGAGTGATATTAATAAAAAAAAAAAAAAACCCTGAAAAGTAAAACCGACCCGAGGTAACAGTCTCAGGCTGATCACAATGTGGTCTGTATCAGGCTAGGTCACATCCTCCCTGTTGAGATAATGTTGAGCCTAAACATTTGGTATTAGAGAGCAGTCTACCTTCATGAACTGACTCGCTAAGAAGAGCTGGAGTAACCATAATTAATTTATATATGGGTATGTGGCTATACAATATCTTAAGCAGTGTAAGTGCGAATTCTTCTGGCGTGTGGTATTTGTGTTGTATAATGCTGAATAATTTCTGCATGTTTTCTCTTTAAATGCTGTGTATATGTCCAATGATAAGTAATTAGTAAGATCAGATGGCAGTAGTAGTCTGCACATTTTAAATTCTTTATAATGTGTTGTACGCCTGTTACAGATGTGATATCTGGATCAGTAACATTAAAATAAGGTGATGATTTGATTACTTACTTTTGCAGACATGTTGTGCCGATATGAGTTTGGGAGGTAGTTTAATTACGGTCCCTTTACAATAGTGTAGTTTGAAGTGTTTTTTCCTGAACCGTAGATTGGTAAATAGAGTAGTTATGCAAATATATATATATATGTGTGGGTGTGTATATGTATACACATATGTGCTATATGGTGTGCTATGGATATGTCATATAAAGTATACGAGTTACAATACTTAATAATACAAAGCAGTGGTCACAAACTCGAGAACCTGTGAAGTGAATTGAATTGACAATATGTTATACAGCAGCTGAAAACTGATAAAAACTGAGAGCTGTGAACTGGATGCAGGTGTGGTATTTTTATGTGTGTGTGGTCTGGGAATTGCGGTCCATGGCAGCCAGCCATGTTTGTGGACCGCAGTGAAGGATGGGAAATGTGGTTTGTGATATGAGTAGATTTAACACTACCTCAATATGGTCAAATACAGTTTAAATGAAATGGATAAAATTATAGGGCGAATCTTATGCTTCTTACAATTGTGCATTCAGCCAAGATGATAAATTTTATTAGACTAAGTTAAATACATATTCACATTCCCATTGAGCAACATTTAAATGTCATGTATGAAGGATCTGAGTGATATTTTGAGTACAGTATTTTGATACAGTTATAAATTAATAAGAAACAAAATGCATGTACATGCATGTATACCATTTAGACTACAGACTAGTGCTGTACACATAGAACCAACTTCACTAGGTTGTTTTGAATGTAAATTAGTGGGATAAAAGTGGTTAGAGGACTGTAAATGCATATCTAGATCTCAACCTCAGTTACTCTATATTAGTTCTATCTTATTGGGATTATCACTCGTTAGCACAGATGGAATATTAATATGTTCGGGTAGTGTGCACCACAAATTTTCAGACTAAAGGAATTTTGTTTTCCTTTCTCAATATCTTTCTGGTAAATGAAAAACAGGAAGGGATAAGAATGTATCCTTGTCAATTGGGTTTGTACTTTTAAAAATAAATGGACTAGAACTATTTTACAGGGATAACTATACATGAGAGTGGAAAACCCCTTTAAGAGAGGTGTTATTCGTTTGATTAGAGCAGTGGGGATTACTTTAGTAAAATTTTTAAATGATTCGATAGACCAACTTTATTTAGTCTCTGCAGCAATATTTCCTGATTCACTGTGTTGAGAGCCTCTTCTAAATCAACAGACAGGGAAGTGCAGAGGGAACCGTGACATTGTTTTAAGACTTTCAAAACAACAGTTGTGCTGATATGTTTGTATGACCTTAGACTTCTTGCAGACTGATAACATGTGAACGGTTTACTGAAAAAAGCTTTCTACAAGGGACATAGGCGAGGAGGCCGTGTTATTGGATTGTAATGATCTAATATAGTTGGATGTCCCCGATTTAATGTAATAAATAAATAAGAAAACTGATTTCCAAATTTCTGGTATAACCCCATTGTCTAATGAAAGATTAAAATGATAAATTGAAAGAGATGAAATAATAGTTTAGAAATACAGACTCCACACAATCAGGGCCTTGTGATGTGTTTATATCGAACTTGAGTGATCTGTAAACATCACAAGTCTTAACACGTTAAAAACTGAACTCCTCATATCGAATTGTTTTTAATAGCTTCCTGCGTTATTAAAATCAGGGTATAGTAAATCACGATAAATATTCACTGTTTTAAGGACCAGATCTGATGCATAAATTGGACATTTAATGATGGGTTTTGCAGTTGTGTGTTCCCAGTTGTCTGTCTCCAGTTTCCAAGTACTATTGCCCTGTAAACAATATCTTGAAAGGACATGCCCACTTAGTCTAGCATTATTACAGCAAGCTGTGATAACAGAAGTGATGAGTTTTGCGATACAACCAACCCACCCAGTAACCATTATTTATAGTATGATGTATATAGAATATATATATATATATATATATATATATAAGATGTCCCAATTGTAACCTGTAACGGTAATTCCACTCCACATGATATTATTATTGATCAGCGCTTTTTCCAAATGACTGCATGTGAGAGCTCAAGGCCGTTATTCCTCTTAACAATTCCTAAATCGGTAGTACACCTGGAAGCGTCTCTTCGGGGGCTGTGGGCTCCCCTGTGGTGTACTCCTCTGTGGTCATAGACTCCCTTGCACGCTCCCAAGGCCGTCAGGACATGATTGGGGTCATCCTCCGCCCCATAAAAGCACAACAAATGTTCCTGGACGTTATCAAGTATGGTCTGCAGTAGATCACTGATTGCTTACTAAAGGACAACATCCTGAGATCCGGGTGTTCTTTGGACAAGCCTGACATTGAATGAACTTATGCTTTGCACCTGAACTATGGCTAGCAAACAATAACAAAGACTGTGTCTTACATGTGACTGAAGGGGTTGGGTGCTGCTGGGGGGGGTCCCGGCTCAGGAGAATGGGGCGCTTACAGGGCTGAAATTTATGTATTGAAAACAATGGATTTGGTGGCACAAGGATTGCCAGGCTGGAGATGCTCTCTTAGTGCAGATCATTGGGAAAATTGCTCTCTCACACATCGATCTTACGTTTATCACACCAGGTCATTTCTATTTTGAAAGAACATGATATGGGGATATGGGGTTAATCGATGTGCCACCCGAACTAAAATTCTTAAACCTGTTAGTGTGCCTAACTCACCAACTGTAAGTGTTGTAGTGGTGTCATTAATTCTGTGGAGCCAGTCACTGAGAACACTCACGATTGCCCAGCCGAAATTTGTATTTCGTTGAGCTTAAAAGTTTTGGGTCTGAAATTTCACAAACATTATGAACACCCTGTTCTGCCCAATTGGCTGAATTGAAGTCTATCACTAAAGAATGCAACCTGGTTAAGGGTAGAATTGTTAAAAAATATATATATATATAATAAAAAATAAATAAAAAATAATATAAATACTGACGTTTAGGCCCATGGATTGTGTCGTCTGTTTGGAGTTGTTTGAATGCAATGAGGTTCTAGGAAACAATTGAAACGGCACTTATCGAACAAATAGTTTAATTGAATTCTGACTGCACTTCTTGCTGTATGTATTACAGCTGCCCCTGATCTTAGCCTCAGAGGGGGAAGGTAGAGGAATGATCTCTGTACTTGCAGGCAACGATGGAGGGTCACCTGAAGTGTGCTCAAGATTATTTATTATTTTTTTCCTTGACCAGGGATAGGTCTGGCATACCCTGATGTGTGTTGGATACAATTTGTGCTGATACTAAACGTATTTCGGTAGATGCTCTACCTCTTGCACTAATGACCTATCACATGCAGACTAACAGCAATATGTATCTAACACCGCATGAAATGCTTATGGGTCGACCCATGTCTGTGTCTGTTCCTTATGATGGACGGCCGCTGGAGTAAATGCAGATGAATCGAAAAACATATATAAGACCACTAACTATTATGTATGGAGCTATCTATTCACAGGAACACAGCTAAGTGCAGTGTTATCAGTGTTATGTGTGAGGCGTCACCGCCTCAACGGGGGGAGGTGTTCGGAGGTGTTCACCCGGAGGTGGGAGTCCCGGAGCCGCGAGAAAATGCTGACTATGAGAATGCTGCCTACAGGGCAGCAGCGGACTAGAACATGCAACCCCTGGAGGATGCTCAATCCTCCAATGACGAGATGGTGGGGAACACGTGAAGGTCCGGTACGAAGCGTCAACGGGGGGTCTGCTCTGTGGCAGACAGGATGAGAAGATGTGAAGATCCATACCCTGGGTGTACGTGCTAGCCTAACCTCTCCCCAAAGGGTGGCTCTCTACAGTACGTAAAGTGCTTGAGCTGAAGACAACCAGCATATAGAGAGATACAGATACTGCATACAACAGACTGTCAAGTATTGTTATAAAATGTTATAAAATGTTTGTGATGTGACGCAATCAGGCACAGAAAAGTATAATGGTGCTGCCGAGCACATAGTGCTGGCAGGGTGGGAATTTTTCCCTTGTAGGAGGTTTTTTCGCCCACCCCTGACTGCGAAAGACTGGGGTTTGGTTTTTGATTGGAAGCAAGAATCTGCAGGTCCCGACAAATACAAAACGTACGGCGGTAGTAGTAGTAATGAATGATTAGGGAAACTCAGTTAATCACACTTATAATCAATGTATGGTATAATCAAAGTAGTTAGATTCAAAATGATATATATATATATATATATATATATATATATATATATATATATATATATATAAAAGGAGAAGTAAGTTAAGGGTTAAAAGTTATAACGAGGTACATCTACGCTTAATTAAAGTATTGTATGAGGCTTCATTCGTGTGGTGGAATGGAACAATAAAGCTGGACCCTTGCTTCTTCTCACTCACGGCTGGTGTGTTTTTTCTATCTCCAACTGGGCTCAGAGGTAGATGTGAGTATTGGCTTCTAAGTTGAGTTTTAAATGTTTTTGGGTAATAGGCTAAATTCGAGCCAACACCTACCTGAAAGTAAATGGGTCAACAGAATGTGCCATAGGCTTCTCTGCAGGCCTCCCACAACTCTTTCTGCTTCCCACTTGAATTCTTAGTGCTTCTTTGCTGTTTGTAAACACAGCATTATCCAACAGGGCACGTTTGACCCGTGAACAGGGGCGAAAATGTTAGAAAATGCCGTCTCTCCGTGTCTGTCTTTTGTTAGCGACAAGCTAGCATGCAAACTGTGATGAGAGGTGTACATTTTCCACAATCAGCCATCTATATAGTCAATGTTTTATATTTAATAAGCAAATATGTCTATATGCTGATTGGTCTTAAGCAGCGTTGTCCAATCTTCAGCTTTTCGTTCCAATCTAGCAGGAGGCACACCTGATTCCAATTGTTGGATCCGCTGATCTTGGCTTTCAATAGACTAAAGTGTGGCTTCTGCTTGGTTAGAATGACAACCTGCAACCACTCTGGCCCATTCTGGAGAAGACTGGACAACCCTTATCTAAAGCAAATAAAGACCGAGGTCAGTGCCACTTTGTGAGTTCTGAATCCGTCATGCCGACTCGACGTCACTCGGTGAACAGGGAAGGAACTGGTAGATGAGAAGACTTCCCACTGTTGACGAATGGCCATTTCAAGTTGAGGGTGCATTTGCATTGCGTTTTCCGGCTTGGAGGTGGGGAATTACAAGTCGCTACCTCGTGTCAAGCGCATCAGTACTCTTGTCTTCTTGATGAAGGAAAGAGCCAGGCTTCCACATTCAGTGGAAAAGCAGAGATTGCCCGTGATATTGCAAGCAGCTGTTATCTGCCTTGCTACAAAAGCTCAATGGAAGGGAAACCGCTCCCAGCATTTTTCGGGCGTAGACCTCTTGCTGATAGGTGAACTTGGCGACCAGTACTTTATGGAAAATTTTCCAGTCACGCACAGAGTCTTATTGAGCAACGAAAGAGCCAGGCTTCCAATTTCTGTGGAAAACCAGAGACTCCCTTTCATTTTGTAAGCAAATGTTAACTGCTTTGCTACAAAAGCACAAAAGAAGGAAATCTGCTCTGTCCAAGCTGTCGCTTTCCGGCTGTTCCTGGAGGAGCTGATCCTACAGTGATGACAACCGGTCAGTTATTAAAGCAAAGTTCAAAACTGCTAGCTTGTTTCTGCCCGGTCTCGCACCAGGGACATTTTGCGTGTTAGGCACACATGATAACCACTACACTACAGAAACCATGACAAAGGTGTGAGTCGGCTCTTCCCTACAGTCTGCTGATGAGAAGAGCACATACTTAAACTTTTGTTCAGCAAGGTTGAACTGCCTATTGTGGCATTGGTGGTATAGAGGTGAGCATAGTTGCCTTCCAAGCAGTTGACCCGGGTTCGATTCCCGGCCAATGCACGGATTCTAACTCGGAGCCTCTGGAGCTGCTTTATGGTAGTTGGCACAAAAAGAAGGAATCATCTACCTGAAAATTAATGGGTCAAGAGAATGTGCCATAGGCTTCTCTGCAGGCCTCCCACAACTCTTTCTGCTTCCAACTTGAATTCTTAGTGCTTCTTTGCTGTTTGTAAACACAGCATTATCCAACAGGGCACGTTTGACCCGTGAACAGGGGCGAAAATGTTAGAAAATGCCGTCTCTCCGTGTCTGTCTTTTGTTAGCGACAAGCTAGCATGCAAACTGTGATGAGAGGTGTACATTTTCCACAATCAGCCATCTATATAGTCAATGTTTTATATTTTATAAGCAAATATGTCTATATGCTGATTGGTCTTAAGCAGCGTTGTCCAATCTTCAGCTTTTCGTTCCAATCTAGCAGGAGCCACACCTGATTCCAATTGTTGGATCCGCTGATCTTGGCTTTCAATAGACTAAAGTGTGGCTTCTGCTTGGTTAGAATGACAACCTGCAACCACACTGGCCCATTCTGGAGAAGACTGGACAACCCTTATCTAAAGCAAATAAAGACCGTGGTCAGTGCCACTTTGTGAGTTCTGAATCCGTCATGCCGACTCAACGTCACTCGATGAACAGGGAAGGAACTGGTAGATGAGAAGACTTCCCACTGTTGACGAATGGCGATTTCAAGTTGAGGGTGCGTTTGCATTGCGTTTTCCCGCTTGGAGGTGGGGAATTACAAGTCGCTACCTCGTGTCAAGCGCATCAGTACTCTTGTCTTCTTGATGAAGGAAAGAGCCAGGCTTCCACATTTAGTGGAAAAGCAGAGATTGCCCGTGATATTGCAAGCAGCTGTTATCTGCCTTGCTACAAAAGCTCAATGGAAGGGAAACCGCTCCCAGCCTTTTTCGGGCGTAGACCTCTTGCTGATAGGTGAACTTGGCGACCAGTACTTTATGGAAAATTTTCCAGTCACGCACAGAGTCTTATTGAGCAACGAAAGAGCCAGGCTTCCATTTTCTGTGGAAAACCAGAGACTCCCTTTCATTTTGTAAGCAAATGTTAACTGCTTTGCTACAAAAGCACAAAAGAAGGAAATCTGCTCTGTCCAAGGTGTCGCTTTCCGGCTGTTCCTGGAGGAGCTGATCCTACAGTGATGAGTGTTAGGCAAACGTGATAACCACCACACTACAGAAACCATGACAGAGCTGCGCTTCCGCTCTTGCCTATGGTCTGCTGATGAGAAGAGCACATACTTAAACTTTTGTTCAGCAGAGTTGAATTGCCTAGCATGGCATTGGTGGTATAGAGGTGAGCATAGCTGCCTTCCAAGTAGTTGACCTGCGTTTGATTCCTGGCCAATGCACGGATTGTAACTCGGAGCTTCTGGAGCTACTTTATGGTAGTTGGCACAAAAGGAAGGAATCACCTACCTGAAAGTAAATAGGTCAACAGAATGTGCCATAGGCTTCTCTGCAGGCCTCCCACAACTCTTTCTGCTTCCCACTTGAATTCTTAGTGCTTCTTTGCTGTTTGTAAACACAGCATTATCCAACAGGGCACGTTTGACCCGTGAACAGGGGCGAAAATGTTAGAAAATGCCGTCTCTCCGTGTCTGTCATTTATTAGCGACAAGCTAGCATGCAAACTGTGATGAGAGGTGTACATTTTCCACAATCAGCCATCTATATAGTCAATGTTTTATATTTTATAAGCAAATATGTCTATATGCTGATTGGTCTTAAGCAGCGTTGTCCAATCTTCAGCTTTTCGTTCCAATCTAGCAGGAGCCACACCTGATTCCAATTGTTGGATCCGCTGATCTTGGCTTTCAATAGACTAAAGTGTGGCTTCTGCTTGGTTAGAATGACAACCTGCAACCACACTGGCCCATTCTGGAGAAGACTGGACAACCCTGATCTAAAGCAAATAAAGACCGAGGTAAGTGCCACTTTGTGAGTTCTGAATCCGTCATGCCGACTCGACGTCACTCGATGAACAGGGAAGGAACTGGTAGATGAGAAGACTTCCCACTGTTGACGAATGGCGATTTCAAGTTGAGGGTGCATTTGCTTTGTGTTTTCCCGCTTGGAGGTGGGGAATTACAAGTCGCAACCTCTTCTCAAGCGCATCATTACTCTTGTCTTCTTGATGAAGGAAAGAGCCAGGCTTCCACATTCAGTGGAAAAGCAGAGACTGCCCGTGATTTTGCAAGCAGCTGTTATCTGCCTTGCTACAAAAGCTCAATGGAAGGGAAACCGCTCCCAGCCTTTTTCGGGCGTAGACCTCTTGCTGATAGGTGAACTTGGCGACCAGTACTTTATGGAAAATTTTCCAGTCACGCACATAGTCTTATTGAGCAACGAAAGAGCCAGGCTTCCACTTTCTGTGGAAAACCAGAGACTCCCTTTCATTTTGTAAGCAAATGTTAACTGCTTTGCTACAAAAGCACAAAAGAAGGAAATCTGCTGTTGTGGATAAAAAATGTCATAAAATAAACATAAGGGAGAAGAAGGAAAAACGGGCACCTAGACACATAGAAGCGGGATTAGGCGGACATTGACAGATTGGAATTACGAGCAATTTAAGAGCAGTAATAGTCAAAAAAAAGTCAAAAAGAAGTGTACGAGCTGAGGAGTGCTAAAAACACACACACACACACTCGTGCAGTCAAGGGCGGGCAAGTAGACACAACATACATAAACACACACTCTCTCTTCCTCATACACACACATGAATAACTTTAATAATATCTTATAGTAATAGAGAAACTCTATAAAAAACAGAATAGTAGGATATGCAGGACAGTAGAACTGTAATGATATTAAGAAGTTGGAAGTACAGTAAACCGCTTTTCAAGTAGTATAAATATATATAAACTAAGAAATATAGTGCAAATATGAAAATAAATTATAAACGAGAAATACAGGAAAAAAAGGAAAATATAACTTACTCATGATTCAGATGGTGAAGATTCTCGTCTCGCAAGGAAAGCCTTAATTTTTAGAGAACCATGAAGAAAGCCAGTTATAAGGGTGGCTGCCCCCCCCCCGAGATAACGATAAGACCAAGGTCCCTCCCGGTTGTTTAGTCGTCTTGCTTACGTCATTTTTTTAACCTAGGGAATTGAGAATCCTGGTTTTTGACAACCTAGGTAAATGAGAATCCTGGTTTTTGACAACCTAGGTAAATGAGAATCCTGGTTTTTGACAACCTAGGTAACTAGAAACTCTGGGTTTTTGTTTCCTGGGTTGTTGGAAATGCCTGGGTTCTGATTTTATGTGTAAATTAAAATCCCTGGTTTCAATTCTATGGGTACGTGAAATAGGCCTTTTCTGGAAACCTATGGGTTATCTAGTGTGTAAATACAGTATAAATACTGGAGCTTATGCTCAGGATATGGGGATCACTTCTGAGAATTCTCATCGGTGTGGATCTCGTGTGGTGGAATGAAACAATAAAGCTGGACCCTTGCTTCTTCTCACTCACGGCTGGTGTATTTTTTCTATCTCCAACTGGTCTCAGAGGTAGATGTGAGTATTGGCTTCTAAGTTGAATTTTAAATGTTTTTGGGTAATAGGCTAAATTCGAACCAACATTTGGCACCCCAGATGGGACTGGGCTAAGATCTATATGTCTGGAATCTCTTCCGTGGGACTTCGCTCTCTAAGCAACAGACAGGCCGTATAGGAAAAGGCATTGCAGACGCCTGTTATGTCAAAGCTCTGTTTTAGTGGTCTGTTGTTACGATTGAGAAGCCCCGGGGTGGGAAGAAAGACTAAGTGGGTCTCCAAAAGAACCTGGAGTGAGTGAGAAGAGGTAAGAGAAGTGTAGATTGTAGAATGTACTTTTTATAATTGTAATAAAGAAATGGTATATGTGTTGTGTGAGTGAAAGTCCTGCAATACCGCTGAAGGAAGGGAAAAAAGGTAGAAAAAAGAGTAGAGAAATAGAGAAGTACTCCAGGGCTGGATAGAAAGCAGGTGGAAAATGAGGCCTCAGACCCCAGATACCGGCTACTAGACTAGACTAGCAGTCTAGTGGCGGCTGCATTGGTGGGGACCCCTAATACCGCTGGAAAAGGATTAGATAAAAGATAGATAGATTAGATTCCAGGGCTGGATAGAGAGGGGAATAAATCCTGGGCCCAGGTCCGGGTCGTGCAATACAGCATGCCCGGTGTATGAATGGAATATGTACTAACAAATGTGTGTGCTTAAAATATATGTGCTTAGAATATGAGTGTGGTGTGAGAGCGTGTAAGTTTTGGAGACAGGGAAAAAGTATTTATTACTGCTCTGAACAAGAGCTCCATACATTAGACGCTTGATAAGATTTAGGGAAAAAGAAAAAAGGGAAAAAAAGAAAAAAGGGAGAATAATAATAATAATTTTTTTTGAAAAAGTTGTATTTAATTTATGTGACTGTAAGCTTCATACATACGGAGCTGGTGTGAAGGCGTTTTATATTCTGAGACCACAATGGTGTGTATGTAATAACTAAATATGTGTAAGAGAGTGTGTGACACAATGTGTACATGAGTGTGCCGACGTTGTTGATAGAAAGGGGTGTATGTGTGTGTTCCTATCTGTTCTTATCTGCGCAAGCAGGCCTGTCTTCTGTGTGGAAAGGAAAAAAGGAAAAGAAGAAAAATGTGTGTGTGTGCGCACTTCAGATTGAGCTGACTAATATAGAACAGTGTGAGATTTTTATTTTTAAATTTGTTTTAATGTTTTGAATCTGATATGGACTTTCTGTGAGTCGGGTGTGACTGTGTGTATTATAACTTTATTGGTATCAATAACTGCTGTTTTAAAAACTGGAGGAGCATGCAAGAATTGTAAAAAACATTTATTTTTTTCTTTTTTTTTAATATTTTAGGCATCTGTCAGACTGCCCATTGGGTGAATAAGAACTTCCAGACCAGTAATATATAACAAAATTGTTGAGAAATCAGGGAGTCAGTCCATTGGGACCTTTTCATTTATATTCCATAAATTATGAAGGTGTTGTTCAGTTAAATGACGAATAATAATACAATTTAATTTTTGTTTAATTACCCAAAATTGGGTAATGTTGAATAGGTAAATATTATGTCTAAGAATATTGTAAACATGTAAGAATTGTCTGTTGTGTGAGGCTGTGTGAATTACCTAAAGTTAAACTTAAAACTTATAAGAGTAATTGAATCATTTAACTTAATTAATTAATCATCATAAGTAAATTGAATGTATGTACTCTGAGTGTATGTGAGTCCCTAGGGAGGCTGGCTGGGCCAAGTACGGACGGAAGGGAAAAGCGGGCATAAATCGGTACGAGATAGGCTAAGCAGGCGGGAACAACGGACAAGGTAGGAGGAAAACATTTGGCTGTGAGGCATAACTTAGTGGATTTAGGGGGTGTGTGCGACCGACTCTAAGGGCTGAGAGGTGTGAGACACGACCAGAGTTATGGCTGAATGTAAGAAAAAGATGAGCCCGATAGAGAGGGTGATAAGCAAACACTGTACAGATGAGAAGGACATTAGACATTATTGTAAAAAATGGAGTGAGAAGACTAGTGGTGAGTGGAAATCGATCCTGGACGGCCCCTAGCTCCACTATAGGTTCCCGAAGCTCGATGTGCGCGTTAGCTCTCCTTAGACTCGCCCATGAAGAGTCCCTGATTGGGAGAAGTCCCTATTTGGCCTCATTCACTTTCTCCCCAGCTCGGTCTGTGGAGATTCAAGTAGGACATCTTAGAATTACTGGTAGGGCACGGACGAGTAGGTGCTCCTTCGAGCTGCCCACGATTGGCCCCCTGTGGCTACCGTTCCTTTGCTCGGCTACGGCATGTTCTTACCATGATAGTACAGGGTCACCCTTCGCATCCCGGGCTCTCCACCCCCTCCTCATTGCCCCGATGTCAACTCCGATCGCACATAAGTTAATGAAATTACAATATTATTCAATCTCTACCGCTAACACCTCGCTCACGGAGGAGCAGAGTAACATGTATATGGCATGGATGGTCCACACTGCTCGATCTGTGACGGATCGCTCGTGTCTCGTATGTCATGATCGTAGCCTCACCCCCCATTTTATGCTGCCTATGGGGAACCTCACAGAATGTCTCACCAACCCCTATTCTGTTGATTTTTTGTGTCCTACTGTGTGCCTCCTTGGGGCCCTTTCGGCTGATTTTGGCCCATCGTGGATGCACAATGCAAGCTCCTCATGCTTGTTTCACCC
The DNA here is from genome assembly GCF_001660625.3 of Ictalurus punctatus. Classification (NCBI taxonomy): domain Eukaryota; kingdom Metazoa; phylum Chordata; class Actinopteri; order Siluriformes; family Ictaluridae; genus Ictalurus; species Ictalurus punctatus. The sequence continues at coordinate 2,977,372 of NC_030427.2, forward strand.
TGTAACCACCCAAGTGTCGACTTTTGTCCGCGTCCAACCGTCTCTGCCCTCGTTCTTTCCCATCTGCCTCTGCTCCTCTGTTGGCGTATATCCTGTGGGAAATATGTCTGCCCGACGTAATGTCTCCCTGTTCGCTAATGATTTGCAAATTGAAACCCCCTCTGTTTGTGATTCACCCCCATGCACCCCCAATGTGGTAATTCCCCTACCTGATCTTAGTGGTGGTACTGTTCCCCTTGCGGATGTGTTCTGGTTTTGCGGGGGCCAACGTGTACGCCAGACCTTGCCTGCGGAGTGGCAGGGATGCTGCGCCCCGGTTAGGTTGGATGGTAAGACCCGTGTTTTGTTGGTGGCTGACCGACCGTCATCCGGCCGGTCCCGTTCACGCCGCGACGTGGCCCAATGGACTCAGTATGTCCGTGACGCTGATGCAGCGAACTATTCTGACTGGGCTGCTGATGAGACCGTCCATCTTGACTTTGGGGGTACCCCCGTTGGCGTTCCTGCTCGCTACAGAGCCATGGAGGCCGTTGGCAGTGGTGTAGCGTTTATTTTGCTCCCGGCCGTGCAGATCAACCGCAACGGCTTTCCTGGTTTCTTTCTGGAGATTGGACTGCTACCCTGACCCGCTTGGGAGTGTCCCTGTTTGTCCTCCTTCTCCTTATGGCTCTGGTGGCCTGCTGTGTGATCCCCTGCGCACGGCGGATGGTGATGTCCTCAGCCTCCTTTTCTGGCCAGTATGTTGTTAAGGGTGAGGCGTTACCGCCTCAACGGGGGGTGGTGATTGAGACCATGCGACGGGGGTCAATGAGCAGCGACAGCAGCGACAGACAGGGGTCAATGAGCAGTGACAGCAGCAACACCAGCGTCTACGAGAACATGAGACGGGACATGAGCCAGGACTGATGGGAAAGGGGGCGCAAGGACCCGTTTGTACAAGGTAGTGGCAAGGTAGTGGGCCTATCCGAGACAAACGGGACCTATTGGTGTTTTCTATATGTTCATTTGTGTTGCAGATCTACTGAACCCTGAGGGGTGAGAAGAAGATGTGATGATCCATACCCTGGGTGTAAGTGCTAGCCTAACCTCTCCCCAAAGGGTGGTTCTCTACAGTACGTAAAGTGCTTGAGCCAAAGACAACTGGAATACAGAGGGATACTGCCGATAGAGACTGTTATGCCGAGTGTTATAAAATGTGTATGTATGTATGACATGTAATGTGATGGGCAAAAAAGTGTGACGCAATCAGGCACAGAAAAGTATAATGGTGCTGCTGAGCACATGGTGCTGGCAGGGTGGGAATTTTTTCTCGTAAGAGGTTTTTTCGCCCACCCCTGACTGCGAAAGACTGGGGTTTGGTTTTTGAGGGGAAGCAAGAATCTGCAGGTCCCGACAAATACAAAACTGTGGGCTGACAGGCCTAGTTGAGAAAGATAGGGACGTGTAGATCAAGTAGTTAGTTACTGTAGTGTACTCATACGTATGGCAGTAGTAGTAGTAATAAATGATTAGGGGAACTCAGTTAATCTTATAATCGATGTAGGCAAACAAACGTATAATCAAGGTAGTTAAATTCGAAATGAGATATATATATACATAGTTAAAAGGAGAAGTAAGTTAAGGGTTAAGAGTTATGGCTAGGTACATCTACACATGTCCGGCGCAAAGTGGATGTAGGGGGGTCCTAAGGCCCATTCTCCAGCTGCCAATCTACTATGAGACCCCAGGGCGCACAACACTAGCACGTCTCCCACCAGGTCTACAAAACCTCCTCAGCTCCTGTTCGGATCAGTGTTGCGTAGAAGTGGTTAATGTAAGGGACCCATTGGATTACGGGGACGACGGGCGCAGGGATTATGGCCTTGTTAGAGTAATCCTCCGACAGCTAGCGGGGGACGGCCATGGGGTGCGGCAGAACCAGTTCCTCCACAGATACCCGCTTAATTAAGGTAGTGTATGAGGCTTCACAGCCTCAGAGGGGGAAATGTTGTGGATAAAAAATGTCATAAAATAAACATAAGGGAGAAGAAGGAAAAACGGGCACCTAGACACGTAGAAGCGGGATTAGGCGGACATTGACAGATTGGAATTACGAGCAATTTAAGAGCAGTAATAGTCAAAAAAAAAGTCAAAAAGAAGTGTACGAGCTGAGGAGTGCTAAACACACACACACACACTCGTGCAGTCAAGGGCGGGCAAGTAGACACAACATACATAAACACACATGAATAACTTTAATAATATCTTATAGTAATAGAGAAACTCTATAAAAAAACAGAATAGTAGGATATGCAGGACAGTAGAACTGTAATGATATTAAGAAGTTGGAAGTACAGTAAACCGCTTTTCAAGTAGTATAAATATATATAAACTAAGAAATATAGTGCAAATATGAAAATAAATTATAGACGAGAAATACAGGGAAAAAAGGAAAATATAACTTACTCATGATTCAGATGGGGAAGATTCTCGTCTCGCAAGGAAAGCCTTAATTTTTAGAGAACCATGAAGAAAGCCAGTTATAAGGGTGGCTGGCCCCCCCCTCGAGATAACGATAAGACCAAGGTCCCTCCCGGTTGTTTAGTCGTCTTGCTTACGTCATTTTTTTTAACCTAGGGAAATGAGAATCTTGGTTTTTGAAAACCTAGGGAATTGGGAATCCTGGTTTTTGAAAACCTAGGTAAATAGAAACACTGGGTTTTTGTTTCCTGGGTTGTTGGAAATGCCTGGGTTCTGATTTTATGTGTAAAGTAAAACCCCTGGTTTCAATTCTATGGGTAAGTGAAATAGGCCTTTTCTGGAAACCTATGGGTTATCTAGTGTGTAAATACAGTATAAATACTGGAGCTTAAGCTCAGGGTATTGGGGATCACTTTTGAGAATTCTCATCGGTGTGGATCTCGTGTGGTGGAATGGAACAATAAAGCTGGACCCTTGCTTCTTCTCACTCACGGCTGGTGTGTTTTTTCTATCTCCAACTGAGCTCAGAGGTAGATGTGAGTATTGGCTTCTAAGTTGAGTTTTAAATGTTTTTGGGTAATAGGCTAAATTCGAGCCAACACCACTTTTTGGCCCCGTACACGCCTGATTATTGCTGTTAATGCTAAATAACATAAGCTGAAATTTTAAATATTGATGTTAAAACACTGAAATGAGGGCCCCATCCCTATATTTTGTCTAGGATCCGACAAATCACTAAATCTGTCCTTGTGCTAGCCACTACACCACCACATAGGACACAAGTTTTATTTTATACATTTACAAAATATATAATTTATTTTAAAAAATTTGTATGATTTGCATTTTTATGCTATAATATTTGTGATTTTATGTGAAACTATTATAAACAGGTGTCACTCAAGTGAATTAAATGATGTAGATAATGACTGAATCCTACTCTATGGACCCTTAGTCTCTGTATAAGAGGATTTCACTGGAGATGAAGTAGTAGATTTAAACTCTATGTAGAGCGCTCTCTCGTGGCTCCACCCACCACACACGTTCGAACCAATCATATTATCCTCCCTGGCGTCCGTGGGCGTGGCTAACCGCGTCTGTCTGTTAAAGGTAGCAGGTTGTACATGGCGAGCGGGTTACTCACTGAGGACTGGTGATTGGTGTAATGGAAGCCGTCTCTGAACCGCATTTAATGACGGAGAATTACAGAATTGGAGAGAAAACGCAGCACTGAGCAACTTGTAGACTTAACACCCGACTGTAGGTGGCTAGGTGAACGCGTTTGGCCTTATTTATTCGCTAAGCTGCTAGCTTGTTAGCTCTGCGGCTGTTTTGGTATAAAGTACTAACTTGAGTTAACTCGGTGGGAGTTTATTTAGCGCCGGATAAACAGTGAACTAGTTAGTTTAGTAAATCTGACGCTTCTCGGGAACTTGTAGTTTATCCGCCTCGCTGTCTGGGTGACGCAGAGAGCAACTGTTTACCAAGTGACTTTATTTTCAGTGCTTTTTGAACTGTCTCTCAGCCCTAAGTAGTTCCGCGGTATTTGTGTGGAATTGGGATGAGCGTCTAGTTAAAGGGTTGATGTCTCGCTGGCGCAGTGATTTGTTCTTTAGGAGTGTTTTTCTCTTGAACAGCTCTCTGTGTGGAGACTTGAGGTAGTTCTGTAGTCACAGGTGCACAAATCAGTCACACAGCTCCAGCTCCACCTGCGCCTCTCGCAGGGAAACGGTTTCTGTGCACTGGCTCCGTCCCAAATCACCTTGTATGGAATCTCTATCTCTAGCGCACTAGGTGCGGTAGACACTCCATTCGTTCGTGTGTAGTGTACCTAGATACGCAGTCGTGCAGGATTTGGGCACAGGCCACGCTAATGAAACATCATCCATTTCAAATCAAGTTGCTATTGTTAAACACTTCACTAAAACCTGTATGGAAACGTTACTGTTCAGTTGTTCTATAAGCGCAATTTCAACCAAATACCGTGGAGTGTAAAAGTTTGTACCCCCTTTTGGTTTCTTTTGGACGGAAGGGTGTTAAATGTCCTAAACACTACAAAATTTGACTGCAAGTAGAAGTTAATTTTATTATCAGACTCAGATATCCATGTTAATATTTTCAATACTGATCATTAGTGTTAAATGACTTGATGATTTTGTGGTCAGTAAACCGTTTTTGCGTTGATTTTGATGTATGTTTTGGATCACTGTCCTGCTGGAAGATCCAACCACGGCACATTTTAATCTTTCTGGCAGAGGCAGTCAGGTTTTTATTTAATATCCATGTATCCTAACAATATGTCCAGGTCCTCTGGCAGAAAAACATTCCCAAAACATTAAAGATCCACCACCATATTTAACCGTGGGCATGAGGTACTTTTCCGTATGGCTACCTATCTGTGTGCTTCAAAACCACCTCTGGTGTTTATTACCAAAAAGCTCTATTCTGGTTTCATCTGACCATAGAACCCGATCCCATTTGAAGTTCCAGTAGTGTCTGGCCAACTGAAGACACCTGAGTGTGTTTTTGGATGAGAGTAGAGGCTTTTTTCTTGAAACCCTTCCAACAACTTGTGGTGATGTAGGTGACTTCATATTGTAGTTTTGGAGACTTTCTGACCCCAAGACACAACTAACTCCTGCAATTCTCCAGCTGTGATCCTTGGAGATGTTTTGTCCACTCGAACCGTCCTCTTCAGTGTGTTGAGACGATATAGACACGCGTCCAATTCCAGGTTAATTCATAACATTTCCAGTTGACTGGAACTTCTTAATTATTGTCCTGATGGTGGAAATGGGCATTTTCGATGCTTGTGCTATTTTCTTATAGACACTTCCCATTTTGTGAAGCTCAACAACCTTTTGCTGCACATCACAGCTACAGTGGTGCTTGAAAGTTTGTGAACCCTTTAACGTTTTCTATATTTCTACATAAATAACAGAATTTTCAGACAAGTCCTAAAACTACTCAAAGAGAACCCATTTAAACAAACGTGACACATGTTATACTTGGTCATTTATTTATTGCAGAAAATAATCCAATATTACATATCTGGGAGTGGCAAAAATATGTGAACCTTTTGCCTTCAGTATCTGATCTGACCCCCTTGTGCAGCAATAACTGCAACTAATCATTTCCAGTAACTGTTTATTAGTCCTGCACATGGGCTTGGACATCAGTTTTGGCCATTCAAACCAATAACTTTATTGTTCTTTAACCATTATTTCTTTTGGGCCATTGTCTTATTGCATGCCCCACTTTCTCTTGAGATTCAGTTCAGTTCCTGGGTTCATTCTTGCCCTGCGTTTGGGGAACTCACCACTACACTAATTATAATCTTTCAGATAGCTTGGAGATTTAGTACGTGTAGACCTTCTCAACTCGGGGTTTTCCATCCCAAGGAAAGTTTCTGATGCAGCCACTTCAGAAGTTCCTCCCAGTTTTTGTTTGTGACTTTCCTCAGAGAATGAAGAACCTGAGTCTTTTGTAGAATGCGCTGGAATGGCAACATCTGGCCGTGAAGTGTCTTACAACACTGGTGCTACGGATGTTGCATTGTGCCCATCTCTCACCTGATCAATATGTCAGTGCACTACCTGCCCACTTCCCAATGCTACTGTGCACCATACAGGACCAGTCTTTTTCTGAACTGTTCCTGGAATAAAAGTAGGTCCAGAGCTGAAGTTCCTAGTATACACTGGGTCACCCACCACGAGATATCTTTCCTTTGCATGTTGGTCATGGTACCATTTTTCTCAATTATTTGCATCTCAATGAGACCCTTTGTAGACCAGTTTCCTTCCACACAGCCGATTAGCGGCTGATTTGCCAGTGGTCGACTGTGGCGTCGTTCGGTGACTGAACAGCACTCTGCCTAGCTTTTTCAATGGACTCTCCAGCACTCTTTTCATCAGGGTTTTGAATGTTTGAACGGCCCTTTCAGCCAGACCACTGGAAGATGCATGGTAGGGTGCTGTGCTTGTGTTTAATTCCGTTTCTTTCCATAAACTCTTGGAATTCAGCACTGGTAAAAAATAAAAAAACTGCTATGGTCTGACATCACTACTTCTGGTATCCTGTGTTGGCTAAAGGTTTGTCTTAAGCACTGAATGGTAACTGTGGATGTAGACTTGATTAACAGATAAGCCTCTATCCATTTTGAGAATGCTTCTACCACGATCAAGAACATTCTACCCATCCACGGTGCACCGTAATCAATGTGAATCCTTCTCCATGGCTGCTCTGGTATCTCTCACGCATGCAGTGGCGCGTTTGCCGGAGCGTTTCTGTTTTCCTGACAGACTGCACACGATTTGACCAATGCTTCCACCTCTGCATCCAAGTGTGGCAACCACATATAGCTACGCACCAGGCCTTTCATCCTGGTAATTCCCGGATGGGTTTCGTGTAGATGTCTTAGAAGAGCCGCGGAGGTGGAACCACTACGCGAGTCCCCCATAAAACTAAGCTTCCCTGTATGCAGAGTTCATCCTATTTCCTTACATATTAGGGATGTCATGATACCAAAAATCTAGTCGTTGGTAACGATACCACCAAAAGTACACATGCTCAGTACCATGGTGTGATTTTTTTTTTTTTAAATAACTCAGAGAATTAAAAAAAAAAAAAAAACTAAAATTAAAAACTCCTATAGGGCATCCTCCTCTGGCTGATACTGGGAGAGAGAGAGAGGGAGAGAGAGAGGGGGGGGGGGAGAGAGAGAGGGGGGGGGAAGAGAGAGAGAGAGAGAGAGAGAGAGAGAGAGATTTTGATTTTAGTTCAAACACTGTCTGACCATGACTAATAAGTGCTAAGGTGCACTCCTGAATGCACACACACCCCTTATACTCTGAATGCAGGCATTAGTTTAAATTCACTGATACGGTGTCAGGATAAAAAGATTTATTAAAAGCATGAACATGTGAATAATTATTAGTGACATTAGGCTACATTTAGCTGACAGGACACGGGCTGAATGGAGATGCATGGTGGTCCATTAGGAGGTAGTTTATAACACTGCAATGCGTTAGCGTTTAACAAATAACTGGATATCTCAAACATTACATGGAGCATAATGTTAGCTGATTTCACGGCTATAATGCCAGCTGTCTCAAACATAATATAGGACCTGTCTTTCGACTGTAATCCTATGGCATTAATTTTGTGACATAAAAATATCTCTACTTCTCCCAAGGACTCGCACTTGCTCCTTCTTTGCCTCAGTCCACTCTTTTCTATCCTACTTAGTACCTCATCCAAGTTCTGCAGATGTTCATTAGCCCCTGAGACTAGAATGCAATCCAGATAAACTGTGACGCGTGTGATGTCTTGCAGAATCCCTTCTATTGTGTGCTGGAAGATCGCTGGACTTGAAGCAACTCCAAATGGTGGCCTGTTGTAAGTACATAATCCCTTGTGCATGTTGATTGTAACGTACTTATTGGAATTTTTGTACAGTATTATCTTCTGATGCGCATGGGTCATGTCCTGTTTGGAAATTCTTTCCTCCTGCCGACTGAGCAAATAAATCTTCTACCTTGGGAATTGGATACTGCTCCACACTAGAGCTGGATTTACTGCGAATTTATAATCCCTACAAGTTGGGGTAGAACCAATAGTTTTCTGACTGGAACAATGGGAGCTGCCCACTCTGCAAACTGCATTGGTTCAATGATCTTGTCTTCCACCAGCCTCTGGAGTTCTCTCTCCAGTAGTGGACCCAACTCTTCTTTGAACACTTTGGATTGTCTCTCCAATACGTTAGCCAATTTATGACCTGGTACATTTGCTACTGTATTTACAAGCTGAGGCAACAAATGATTTCTAAACCCCCCCCCCCCCCCCCCCCCCAAATATTTGAATGTTGAATGTTTGAATTTTACCAAAATGAAGCTCGTTTAACCGCATGTTTATTCCTTACATAATACATATTAAACGCAAAGCATGTAGGGGTTCTACATGCATATAGTATTTGCACAATCAATAACCTATTCGAGTAATACATTGTCGTATATAAACTTGATTTTGTGTTTGTGTCTGCAGTGTCCAAAGCCCAGGCTGACCCCCCACCCCTTCAACCTTTGCAGCAATGCTGGCAGCACTATTTCCCAAAGACAACCTCTGGATATGACGCTGAGCACGTGCAATCAACTTCTTCTTTGGTCGACCATGGCGAGGCCTGTTCTGAGTGGAACCTGTCCTGTTAAACCGCTGTATGGTCTTGGCCACCGTGCTGCAGCTCAGTGTCAGGGTCTTGGTAATCTTCTTAAAGCCTAGGCCATTTTTATGTAGAGCAAGAATTCTTTTTTTTCACATACTCAGAGAGTTCTTTGCCTTGAGGTGCCATGTCGAACTTCCAGTGACCAGTATGAGGGAGTGTGAGAGTGATGACACCAAATTTTACACACCTGCTCCCCATTCACACCTGAGAACTTGTAACACTAACAAGTCACATGACACCGGGGAGGGAAAATGGCTAATTGGGCCCGATTTGGACATTTTTACTTGGGGGTGTACTCACTTTTGTTGCCAGCGGTTTAGACATTGTGTGTTGAGTTATTTTGAGGGGACAGCAAATTTACACTGCTACACAAGCTGTACACTCACTACTTTACACTGTAGCAAAGTGTCATTTCTTCAGTGTTGTCACATGAAAAGATATCATCAAATATTTACAAAAATGTGAGGGGAGTTCTCACTTTATTGTGAAATACTGTACATCTTTTTATTTACTTTAATATTTATTCATAGTGTGTGTGTGTTTGTTTTTATATATATAAAATACATAGAGCGAGCAAGCAACGGTAGCGTGTCTGACTCCAGATCAGAAGGTTGCGTGTACAAATCACGTCGGGGTCATTCAATGCACTGGAGTGAGATCTACCATTTGATCTTGAAAATCTCCCTTAATGTCCAGGGAAGGGAAACCAGGCAGGTTATCCCTTTAAAGGGCTCGTGCCTTGTTCTCTGAAAGAGCTCTTGCCCAGATGTCAGACACTAGTCGCAACAGTCACAGCCCACCACCTGTCTCCAAGTTCCAATGCGTCTTGATCGCCACGCCGATGAACAAGTATGCCTTGCACCATGATGCGCTGTAGGCTTCGAGCTGGGACCTCGTGGCGCAACGGAAGTGCGTCTGACTCCAGATCAGGAGGTTCAAATCACGTCGGGGTCATTCAATGTGCTCTTTTTCACACAGACCCATGATTTTCTGCGCAGTCTAATAAGGATGCTGTTATATGGACTCCAATCTCTATGATGACCACCCATGTCTTTGTCAACTTCATGCTAAAAGGTAACAAAGCTTAGGTAGCAACACTCTCGCCTAGTAACCATTAGTAACTTGACAACCTGCTGAATGTTTACCCTTAGTTTGCCCATTTTGCTTGCTGAACAAAACATGCTGGAAAGAGGCACCTTAGATGGTTTCACTGGACCTCTCAGAGGATCTGGAGGGTACTACAACACCCAAACAGGGACTTGAACCCTGGACCCTCAGATTAAAAGTCTGATGCTCTACCGACTGCGCTACCTGGGCTCGAGGAGAGAGAGAGAGAGCGCACTTTACCCTCGAGCTTGTAGGTCAGGCCTGTGGACGCTCTAGTTCAACGGTTCTCACAGACATAAATGGTGCTCAGCCCTTGGCTTGGAAAGGGCCCATCCCATCTGGTTCTCATGGCTTTCTACAAACTATTAACACAGCTCAGCACCACTATTCAAGGATACAAACCAACAGGGTTCAACCACGGCTCTGTCCTTCATACTTGTTTACCCACTGACTGCCTGCAGTCTGAGACATACAAAGAGACAAGGTTCTTGTGAAACCTGTAAAATGGTGACGTTAACCAAGAGAATGTTGAACTTTGGTCCTATCTATTATGTTGGCCAGTTTCTAAGTTGAGATCAACTTAACCCCAGTGCTTTCTGTTTAACGACCTTGTTCGTATTTTTGTTTACAACTAGCACACTTTTGACCAGCATGTCGCTTGGAAATCGTTACCAGCATAACTCTTGTTCGTAAGGCTCACTCTGGAGGCTTGTCTTGGTTCAAGGAATGCCTTCGTGTCATGGTATGAGAACAAGTAGAATAGCATCAGCATTTTTAATTAAACTTGGCTTTTCTGCACAAGGAGACCAAAATTTCTAACAAACACGTTAATTCCACACCACAGACTGACGTGTAATCTTGGCTCTGTATGCCTCGCAAAAAGCAGGTTCACGCCACCTTTGCCACTGATTGCCCATCGTCTGACACGTATAATGACACAAAGGCCTCGTACAAATGGTAAATGTGTGAAGTTACCCAGAAGAAGGCTGAACCATGGTTCTATCGCATAGGCAGTTGAGTCCCTGAGTTGCGCTTCAGGTATAAGTTGTCCACGCTTCACTCTCACGCACTGGGGTGAGATCTACCATTTGATCTTGAAAATCTCCCTTAATGTCCAGGGAAGGGAAACCAGGCAGGTTATCCCTTTAAAGGGCTCGTGCCTTGTCCTCTGAAAGAGCTCTTGCCCAGATGTCAGACACTAGTCGCAACAGTCACAGCCCACCACCTGTCTCCGAGTTCCAATGCGTCTTGATCGCCACGCCGATGAACAAGTATGCCTTGCACCATGATGCGCTGTAGGCTTCGAGCTGGGACCTCGTGGCGCAACGGAAGTGCGTCTGACTCCAGATCAGGAGGTTCAAATCACGTCGGGGTCATTCAATGTGCTCTTTTTCACACAGACCCATGATTTTCTGCGCAGTCTAATAAGGATGCTGTTATATGGACTCCAATCTCTATGATGACCACCCATGTCTTTGTCAACTTCATGCCAAAAGGTAACAAAGCTTAGGTAGCAACACTCTCGCCTAGTAACCATTAGTAACTTGACAACCTGCTGAATGTTTACCCTTAGTTTGCCCATTTTGCTTGCTGAACAAAACATGCTGGAAAGAGGCACCTTAGATGGTTTCACTGGACCTCTCAGAGGATCTGGAGGGTACTACAACACCCAAACAGGGACTGTTTGACTGTGTGAACCCTGGACCCTCAGATTAAAAGTCTGATGCTCTACCGACTGAGCTACCTGGGCTCGAGGAGAGAGAGAGAGCGCACTTTACCCTCGAGCTTGTAGGTCAGGCCTGTGGACGCTCTAGTTCAACGGTTCTCACAGACATAAATGGTGCTCAGCCCTTGGCTTGGAAAGGGCCCATCCCATCTGGTTCTCATGGCTTTCTACAAACTATTAACACAGCTCAGCACCACTATTCAAGGATACAAACCAACAGGGTTCAACCACGGCTCTGTCCTTCATACTTGTTTACCCACTGACTGCCTGCAGTCTGAGACATACAAAGAGACAAGGTTCTTGTGAAACCTGTAAAATGGTGACGTTAACCAAGAGAATGTTGAACTTTGGTCCTATCTATTATGTTGGCCAGTTTCTAAGTTGAGATCAACTTAACCCCAGTGCTTTCTGTTTAACGACCTTGTTCGTATTTTTGTTTACAACTAGCACACTTTTGACCAGCATGTCGCTTGGAAATCGTTACCAGCATAACTCTTGTTCGTAAGGCTCACTCTGGAGGCTTGTCTTGGTTCAAGGAATGCCTTCGTGTCATGGTATGAGAACAAGTAGAATAGCATCAGCATTTTTAATTAAACTTGGCTTTTCTGCACAAGGAGACCAAAATTTCTAACAAACACGTTAATTCCACACCACAGACTGACGTGTAATCTTGGCTCTGTATGCCTCGCAAAAAGCAGGTTCACGCCACCTTTGCCACTGATTGCCCATCGTCTGACACGTATAATGACACAAAGGCCTCGTACAAATGGTAAATGTGTGAAGTTACCCAGAAGAAGGCTGAACCATGGTTCTATCGCATAGGCAGTTGAGTCCCTGAGTTGCGCTTCAGGTATAAGTTGTCCACGCTTCACTCTCACGCACTGGGGTGAGATCTACCATTTGATCTTGAAAATCTCCCTTAATGTCCAGGGAAGGGAAACCAGGCAGGTTATCCCTTTAAAGGGCTCGTGCCTTGTCCTCTGAAAGAGCTCTTGCCCAGATGTCAGACACTAGTCGCAACAGTCACAGCCCACCACCTGTCTCCGAGTTCCAATGCGTCTTGATCGCCACGCCGATGAACAAGTATGCCTTGCACCATGATGCGCTGTAGGCTTCGAGCTGGGACCTCGTGGCGCAACGGAAGTGCGTCTGACTCCAGATCAGGAGGTTCAAATCACGTCGGGGTCATTCAATGTGCTCTTTTTCACACAGACCCATGATTTTCTGCGCAGTCTAATAAGGATGCTGTTATATGGACTCCAATCTCTATGATGACCACCCATGTCTTTGTCAACTTCATGCCAAAAGGTAACAAAGCTTAGGTAGCAACACTCTCGCCTAGTAACCATTAGTAACTTGACAACCTGCTGAATGTTTACCCTTAGTTTGCCCATTTTGCTTGCTGAACAAAACATGCTGGAAAGAGGCACCTTAGATGGTTTCACTGGACCTCTCAGAGGATCTGGAGGGTACTACAACACCCAAACAGGGACTGTTTGACTGTGTGAACCCTGGACCCTCAGATTAAAAGTCTGATGCTCTACCGACTGAGCTACCTGGGCTCGAGGAGAGAGAGAGAGCGCACTTTACCCTCGAGCTTGTAGGTCAGGCCTGTGGACGCTCTAGTTCAACGGTTCTCACAGACATAAATGGTGCTCAGCCCTTGGCTTGGAAAGGGCCCATCCCATCTGGTTCTCATGGCTTTCTACAAACTATTAACACAGCTCAGCACCACTATTCAAGGATACAAACCAACAGGGTTCAACCACGGCTCTGTCCTTCATACTTGTTTACCCACTGACTGCCTGCAGTCTGAGACATACAAAGAGACAAGGTTCTTGTGAAACCTGTAAAATGGTGACGTTAACCAAGAGAATGTTGAACTTTGGTCCTATCTATTATGTTGGCCAGTTTCTAAGTTGAGATCAACTTAACCCCAGTGCTTTCTGTTTAACGACCTTGTTCGTATTTTTGTTTACAACTAGCACACTTTTGACCAGCATGTCGCTTGGAAATCGTTACCAGCATAACTCTTGTTCGTAAGGCTCACTCTGGAGGCTTGTCTTGGTTCAAGGAATGCCTTCGTGTCATGGTATGAGAACAAGTAGAATAGCATCAGCATTTTTAATTAAACTTGGCTTTTCTGCACAAGGAGACCAAAATTTCTAACAAACACGTTAATTCCACACCACAGACTGACGTGTAATCTTGGCTCTGTATGCCTCGCAAAAAGCAGGTTCACGCCACCTTTGCCACTGATTGCCCATCGTCTGACACGTATAATGACACAAAGGCCTCGTACAAATGGTAAATGTGTGAAGTTACCCAGAAGAAGGCTGAACCATGGTTCTATCGCATAGGCAGTTGAGTCCCTGAGTTGCGCTTCAGGTATAAGTTGTCCACGCTTCACTCTCACGCACTGGGGTGAGATCTACCATTTGATCTTGAAAATCTCCCTTAATGTCCAGAGAAGGGAAACCAGGCAGGTTATCCCTTTAAAGGGCTCGTGCCTTGTCCTCTGAAAGAGCTCTTGCCCAGATGTCAGACACTAGTCGCAACAGTCACAGCCCACCACCTGTCTCCGAGTTCCAATGCGTCTTGATCGCCACGCCGATGAACAAGTATGCCTTGCACCATGATGCGCTGTAGGCTTCGAGCTGGGACCTCGTGGCGCAACGGAAGTGCGTCTGACTCCAGATCAGGAGGTTCAAATCACGTCGGGGTCATTCAATGTGCTCTTTTTCACACAGACCCATGATTTTCTGCGCAGTCTAATAAGGATGCTGTTATATGGACTCCAATCTCTATGATGACCACCCATGTCTTTGTCAACTTCATGCTAAAAGGTAACAAAGCTTAGGTAGCAACACTCTCGCCTAGTAACCATTAGTAACTTGACAACCTGCTGAATGTTTACCCTTAGTTTGCCCATTTTGCTTGCTGAACAAAACATGCTGGAAAGAGGCACCTTAGATGGTTTCACTGGACCTCTCAGAGGATCTGGAGGGTACTACAACACCCAAACAGGGACTTGAACCCTGGACCCTCAGATTAAAAGTCTGATGCTCTACCGACTGCGCTACCTGGGCTCGAGGAGAGAGAGAGAGAGCACACTTTACCCTCGAGCTTGTAGGTCAGGCCTGTGGACGCTCTAGTTCAACGGTTCTCACAGACATAAATGGTGCTCAGCCCTTGGCTTGGAAAGGGCCCATCCCATCTGGTTCTCATGGCTTTCTACAAACTATTAACACAGCTCAGCACCACTATTCAAGGATACAAACCAACAGGGTTCAACCACAACTCTGTCCTTCATACTTCTTTACCCACTGACTGCCTGCAGTCTGAGACATACAAAGAGACAAGGTTCTTGTGAAACCTGTAAAATGGTGACGTTAACCAAGAGAATGTTGAACTTTGGTCCTATCTATTATGTTGGCCAGTTTCTAAGTTGAGATCAACTTAACCCCAGTGCTTTCTGTTTAACGACCTTGTTCGTATTTTTGTTTACAACTAGCACACTTTTGACCAGCATGTCGCTTGGAAATCGTTACCAGCATAACTCTTGTTCGTAAGGCTCACTCTGGAGGCTTGTCTTGGTTCAAGGAATGCCTTCGTGTCATGGTATGAGAACAAGTAGAATAGCATCAGCATTTTTAATTAAACTTGGCTTTTCTGCACAAGGAGACCAAAATTTCTAACAAACACGTTAATTCCACACCACAGACTGACGTGTAATCTTGGCTCTGTATGCCTCGCAAAAAGCAGGTTCACGCCACCTTTGCCACTGATTGCCCATCGTCTGACACGTATAATGACACAAAGGCCTCGTACAAATGGTAAATGTGTGAAGTTACCCAGAAGAAGGCTGAACCATGGTTCTATCGCATAGGCAGTTGAGTCCCTGAGTTGCGCTTCAGGTATAAGTTGTCCACGCTTCACTCTCACGCACTGGGATGAGATGTACCATTTGATCTTGAAAATCTCCCTTAATGTCCAGGGAAGGGAAACCAGGCAGGTTATCCCTTTAAAGGGCTCGTGCCTTGTCCTCTGAAAGAGCTCTTGCCCAGATGTCAGACACTAGTCGCAACAGTCACAGCCCACCACCTGTCTCCGAGTTCCAATGCGTCTTGATCGCCACGCCGATGAACAAGTATGCCTTGCACCATGATGCGCTGTAGGCTTCGAGCTGGGACCTCGTGGCGCAACGGAAGTGCGTCTGACTCCAGATCAGGAGGTTCAAATCACGTCGCGGTCATTCAATGTGCTCTTTTTCACACAGACCCATGATTTTCTGCGCAGTCTAATAAGGATGCTGTTATATGGACTCCAATCTCTATGATGACCACCCATGTCTTTGTCAACTTCATGCTAAAAGGTAACAAAGCTTAGGTAGCAACACTCTCACCTAGTAACCATTAGTAACTTGACAACCTGCTGAATGTTTACCCTTAGTTTGCCCATTTTGCTTGCTGAACAAAACATGCTGGAAAGAGGCACCTTAGATGGTTTCACTGGACCTCTCAGAGGATCTGGAGGGTACTACAACACCCAAACAGGGACTGTTTGACTGTGTGAACCGTGGACCCTCAGATTAAAAGTCTGATGCTCTACCGACTGAGCTACCTGGGCTCGAGGAGAGAGAGAGAGCGCACTTTACCCTCGAGCTTGTAGGTCAGGCCTGTGGACGCTCTAGTTCAACGGTTCTCACAGACATAAATGGTGCTCAGCCCTTGGCTTGGAAAGGGCCCATCCCATCTGGTTCTCATGGCTTTCTACAAACTATTAACACAGCTCAGCACCACTATTCAAGGATACAAACCAACAGGGTTCAACCACAACTCTGTCCTTCATACTTCTTTACCCACTGACTGCCTGCAGTCTGAGACATACAAAGAGACAAGGTTCTTGTGAAACCTGTAAAATGGTGACGTTAACCAAGAGAATGTTGAACTTTGGTCCTATCTATTATGTTGGCCAGTTTCTAAGTTGAGATCAACTTAACCCCAGTGCTTTCTGTTTAACGACCTTGTTCGTATTTTTGTTTACAACTAGCACACTTTTGACCAGCATGTCGCTTGGAAATCGTTACCAGCATAACTCTTGTTCGTAAGGCTCACTCTGGAGGCTTGTCTTGGTTCAAGGAATGCCTTCGTGTCATGGTATGAGAACAAGTAGAATAGCATCAGCATTTTTAATTAAACTTGGCTTTTCTGCACAAGGAGACCAAAATTTCTAACAAACACGTTAATTCCACACCACAGACTGACGTGTAATCTTGGCTCTGTATGCCTCGCAAAAAGCAGGTTCACGCCACCTTTGCCACTGATTGCCCATCGTCTGACACGTATAATGACACAAAGGCCTCGTACAAATGGTAAATGTGTGAAGTTACCCAGAAGAAGGCTGAACCATGGTTCTATCGCATAGGCAGTTGAGTCCCTGAGTTGCGCTTCAGGTATAAGTTGTCCACGCTTCACTCTCACGCACTGGGGTGAGATCTACCATTTGATCTTGAAAATCTCCCTTAATGTCCAGGGAAGGGAAACCAGGCAGGTTATCCCTTTAAAGGGCTCGTGCCTTGTCCTCTGAAAGAGCTCTTGCCCAGATGTCAGACACTAGTCGCAACAGTCACAGCCCACCACCTGTCTCCGAGTTCCAATGCGTCTTGATCGCCACGCCGATGAACAAGTATGCCTTGCACCATGATGCGCTGTAGGCTTCGAGCTGGGACCTCGTGGCGCAACGGAAGTGCGTCTGACTCCAGATCAGGAGGTTCAAATCACGTCGGGGTCATTCAATGTGCTCTTTTTCACACAGACCCATGATTTTCTGCGCAGTCTAATAAGGATGCTGTTATATGGACTCCAATCTCTATGATGACCACCCATGTCTTTGTCAACTTCATGCTAAAAGGTAACAAAGCTTAGGTAGCAACACTCTCGCCTAGTAACCATTAGTAACTTGACAACCTGCTGAATGTTTACCCTTAGTTTGCCCATTTTGCTTGCTGAACAAAACATGCTGGAAAGAGGCACCTTAGATGGTTTCACTGGACCTCTCAGAGGATCTGGAGGGTACTACAACACCCAAACAGGGACTTGAACCCTGGACCCTCAGATTAAAAGTCTGATGCTCTACCGACTGAGCTACCTGGGCTCGAGGAGAGAGAGAGAGCGCACTTTACCCTCGAGCTTGTAGGTCAGGCCTGTGGACGCTCTAGTTCAACGGTTCTCACAGACATAAATGGTGCTCAGCCCTTGGCTTGGAAAGGGCCCATCCCATCTGGTTCTCATGGCTTTCTACAAACTATTAACACAGCTCAGCACCACTATTCAAGGATACAAACCAACAGGGTTCAACCACAACTCTGTCCTTCATACTTCTTTACCCACTGACTGCCTGCAGTCTGAGACATACAAAGAGACAAGGTTCTTGTGAAACCTGTAAAATGGTGACGTTAACCAAGAGAATGTTGAACTTTGGTCCTATCTATTATGTTGGCCAGTTTCTAAGTTGAGATCAACTTAACCCCAGTGCTTTCTGTTTAACGACCTTGTTCGTATTTTTGTTTACAACTAGCACACTTTTGACCAGCATGTCGCTTGGAAATCGTTACCAGCATAACTCTTGTTCGTAAGGCTCACTCTGGAGGCTTGTCTTGGTTCAAGGAATGCCTTCGTGTCATGGTATGAGAACAAGTAGAATAGCATCAGCATTTTTAATTAAACTTGGCTTTTCTGCACAAGGAGACCAAAATTTCTAACAAACACGTTAATTCCACACCACAGACTGACGTGTAATCTTGGCTCTGTATGCCTCGCAAAAAGCAGGTTCACGCCACCTTTGCCACTGATTGCCCATCGTCTGACACGTATAATGACACAAAGGCCTCGTACAAATGGTAAATGTGTGAAGTTACCCAGAAGAAGGCTGAACCATGGTTCTATCGCATAGGCAGTTGAGTCCCTGAGTTGCGCTTCAGGTATAAGTTGTCCACGCTTCACTCTCACGCACTGGGGTGAGATCTACCATTTGATCTTGAAAATCTCCCTTAATGTCCAGAGAAGGGAAACCAGGCAGGTTATCCCTTTAAAGGGCTCGTGCCTTGTCCTCTGAAAGAGCTCTTGCCCAGATGTCAGACACTAGTCGCAACAGTCACAGCCCACCACCTGTCTCCGAGTTCCAATGCGTCTTGATCGCCACGCCGATGAACAAGTATGCCTTGCACCATGATGCGCTGTAGGCTTCGAGCTGGGACCTCGTGGCACAACGGAAGTGCGTCTGACTCCAGATCAGGAGGTTCAAATCACGTCGGGGTCATTCAATGTGCTCTTTTTCACACAGACCCATGATTTTCTGCGCAGTCTAATAAGGATGCTGTTATATGGACTCCAATCTCTATGATGACCACCCATGTCTTTGTCAACTTCATGCTAAAAGGTAACAAAGCTTAGGTAGCAACACTCTCGCCTAGTAACCATTAGTAACTTGACAACCTGCTGAATGTTTACCCTTAGTTTGCCCATTTTGCTTGCTGAACAAAACATGCTGGAAAGAGGCACCTTAGATGGTTTCACTGGACCTCTCAGAGGATCTGGAGGGTACTACAACACCCAAACAGGGACTTGAACCCTGGACCCTCAGATTAAAAGTCTGATGCTCTACCGACTGCGCTACCCGGGCTCGAGGAGAGAGAGAGAGAGCGCACTTTACCCTCGAGCTTGTAGGTCAGGCCTGTGGACGCTCTAGTTCAACGGTTCTCACAGACATAAATGGTGCTCAGCCCTTGGCTTGGAAAGGGCCCATCCCATCTGGTTCTCATGGCTTTCTACAAACTATTAACACAGCTCAGCACCACTATTCAAGGATACAAACCAACAGGGTTCAACCACGGCTCTGTCCTTCATACTTCTTTACCCACTGACTGCCTGCAGTCTGAGACATACAAAGAGACAAGGTTCTTGTGAAACCTGTAAAATGGTGACGTTAACCAAGAGAATGTTGAACTTTGGTCCTATCTATTATGTTGGCCAGTTTCTAAGTTGAGATCAACTTAACCCCAGTGCTTTCTGTTTAACGACCTTGTTCGTATTTTTGTTTACAACTAGCACACTTTTGACCAGCATGTCGCTTGGAAATCGTTACCAGCATAACTCTTGTTCGTAAGGCTCACTCTGGAGGCTTGTCTTGGTTCAAGGAATGCCTTCGTGTCATGGTATGAGAACAAGTAGAATAGCATCAGCATTTTTAATTAAACTTGGCTTTTCTGCACAAGGAGACCAAAATTTCTAACAAACACGTTAATTCCACACCACAGACTGACGTGTAATCTTGGCTCTGTATGCCTCGCAAAAAGCAGGTTCACGCCACCTTTGCCACTGATTGCCCATCGTCTGACACGTATAATGACACAAAGGCCTCGTACAAATGGTAAATGTGTGAAGTTACCCAGAAGAAGGCTGAACCATGGTTCTATCGCATAGGCAGTTGAGTCCCTGAGTTGCGCTTCAGGTATAAGTTGTCCACGCTTCACTCTCACGCACTGGGATGAGATGTACCATTTGATCTTGAAAATCTCCCTTAATGTCCAGGGAAGGGAAACCAGGCAGGTTATCCCTTTAAAGGGCTCGTGCCTTGTCCTCTGAAAGAGCTCTTGCCCAGATGTCAGACACTAGTCGCAACAGTCACAGCCCACCACCTGTCTCCGAGTTCCAATGCGTCTTGATCGCCACGCCGATGAACAAGTATGCCTTGCACCATGATGCGCTGTAGGCTTCGAGCTGGGACCTCGTGGCGCAACGGAAGTGCGTCTGACTCCAGATCAGGAGGTTCAAATCACGTCGCGGTCATTCAATGTGCTCTTTTTCACACAGACCCATGATTTTCTGCGCAGTCTAATAAGGATGCTGTTATATGGACTCCAATCTCTATGATGACCACCCATGTCTTTGTCAACTTCATGCTAAAAGGTAACAAAGCTTAGGTAGCAACACTCTCACCTAGTAACCATTAGTAACTTGACAACCTGCTGAATGTTTACCCTTAGTTTGCCCATTTTGCTTGCTGAACAAAACATGCTGGAAAGAGGCACCTTAGATGGTTTCACTGGACCTCTCAGAGGATCTGGAGGGTACTACAACACCCAAACAGGGACTGTTTGACTGTGTGAACCGTGGACCCTCAGATTAAAAGTCTGATGCTCTACCGACTGAGCTACCTGGGCTCGAGGAGAGAGAGAGAGCGCACTTTACCCTCGAGCTTGTAGGTCAGGCCTGTGGACGCTCTAGTTCAACGGTTCTCACAGACATAAATGGTGCTCAGCCCTTGGCTTGGAAAGGGCCCATCCCATCTGGTTCTCATGGCTTTCTACAAACTATTAACACAGCTCAGCACCACTATTCAAGGATACAAACCAACAGGGTTCAACCACAACTCTGTCCTTCATACTTGTTTACCCACTGACTGCCTGCAGTCTGAGACATACAAAGAGACAAGGTTCTTGTGAAACCTGTAAAATGGTGACGTTAACCAAGAGAATGTTGAACTTTGGTCCTATCTATTATGTTGGCCAGTTTCTAAGTTGAGATCAACTTAACCCCAGTGCTTTCTGTTTAACGACCTTGTTCGTATTTTTGTTTACAACTAGCACACTTTTGACCAGCATGTCGCTTGGAAATCGTTACCAGCATAACTCTTGTTCGTAAGGCTCACTCTGGAGGCTTGTCTTGGTTCAAGGAATGCCTTCGTGTCATGGTATGAGAACAAGTAGAATAGCATCAGCATTTTTAATTAAACTTGGCTTTTCTGCACAAGGAGACCAAAATTTCTAACAAACACGTTAATTCCACACCACAGACTGACGTGTAATCTTGGCTCTGTATGCCTCGCAAAAAGCAGGTTCACGCCACCTTTGCCACTGATTGCCCATCGTCTGACACGTATAATGACACAAAGGCCTCGTACAAATGGTAAATGTGTGAAGTTACCCAGAAGAAGGCTGAACCATGGTTCTATCGCATAGGCAGTTGAGTCCCTGAGTTGCGCTTCAGGTATAAGTTGTCCACGCTTCACTCTCACGCACTGGGGTGAGATCTACCATTTGATCTTGAAAATCTCCCTTAATGTCCAGGGAAGGGAAACCAGGCAGGTTATCCCTTTAAAGGGCTCGTGCCTTGTCCTCTGAAAGAGCTCTTGCCCAGATGTCAGACACTAGTCGCAACAGTCACAGCCCACCACCTGTCTCCGAGTTCCAATGCGTCTTGATCGCCACGCCGATGAACAAGTATGCCTTGCACCATGATGCGCTGTAGGCTTCGAGCTGGGACCTCGTGGCGCAACGGAAGTGCGTCTGACTCCAGATCAGGAGGTTCAAATCACGTCGGGGTCATTCAATGTGCTCTTTTTCACACAGACCCATGATTTTCTGCGCAGTCTAATAAGGATGCTGTTATATGGACTCCAATCTCTATGATGACCACCCATGTCTTTGTCAACTTCATGCTAAAAGGTAACAAAGCTTAGGTAGCAACACTCTCGCCTAGTAACCATTAGTAACTTGACAACCTGCTGAATGTTTACCCTTAGTTTGCCCATTTTGCTTGCTGAACAAAACATGCTGGAAAGAGGCACCTTAGATGGTTTCACTGGACCTCTCAGAGGATCTGGAGGGTACTACAACACCCAAACAGGGACTTGAACCCTGGACCCTCAGACTAAAAGTCTGATGCTCTACCGACTGCGCTACCTGGGCTCGAGGAGAGAGAGAGAGAGCGCACTTTACCCTCGAGCTTGTAGGTCAGGCCTGTGGACGCTCTAGTTCAACGGTTCTCACAGACATAAATGGTGCTCAGCCCTTGGCTTGGAAAGGGCCCATCCCATCTGGTTCTCATGGCTTTCTACAAACTATTAACACAGCTCAGCACCACTATTCAAGGATACAAACCAACAGGGTTCAACCACGGCTCTGTCCTTCATACTTCTTTACCCACTGACTGCCTGCAGTCTGAGACATACAAAGAGACAAGGTTCTTGTGAAACCTGTAAAATGGTGACGTTAACCAAGAGAATGTTGAACTTTGGTCCTATCTATTATGTTGGCCAGTTTCTAAGTTGAGATCAACTTAACCCCAGTGCTTTCTGTTTAACGACCTTGTTCGTATTTTTGTTTACAACTAGCACACTTTTGACCAGCATGTCGCTTGGAAATCGTTACCAGCATAACTCTTGTTCGTAAGGCTCACTCTGGAGGCTTGTCTTGGTTCAAGGAATGCCTTCGTGTCATGGTATGAGAACAAGTAGAATAGCATCAGCATTTTTAATTAAACTTGGCTTTTCTGCACAAGGAGACCAAAATTTCTAACAAACACGTTAATTCCACACCACAGACTGACGTGTAATCTTGGCTCTGTATGCCTCGCAAAAAGCAGGTTCACGCCACCTTTGCCACTGATTGCCCATCGTCTGACACGTATAATGACACAAAGGCCTCGTACAAATGGTAAATGTGTGAAGTTACCCAGAAGAAGGCTGAACCATGGTTCTATCGCATAGGCAGTTGAGTCCCTGAGTTGCGCTTCAGGTATAAGTTGTCCACGCTTCACTCTCACGCACTGGGATGAGATGTACCATTTGATCTTGAAAATCTCCCTTAATGTCCAGGGAAGGGAAACCAGGCAGGTTATCCCTTTAAAGGGCTCGTGCCTTGTCCTCTGAAAGAGCTCTTGCCCAGATGTCAGACACTAGTCGCAACAGTCACAGCCCACCACCTGTCTCCGAGTTCCAATGCGTCTTGATCGCCACGCCGATGAACAAGTATGCCTTGCACCATGATGCGCTGTAGGCTTCGAGCTGGGACCTCGTGGCGCAACGGAAGTGCGTCTGACTCCAGATCAGGAGGTTCAAATCACGTCGCGGTCATTCAATGTGCTCTTTTTCACACAGACCCATGATTTTCTGCGCAGTCTAATAAGGATGCTGTTATATGGACTCCAATCTCTATGATGACCACCCATGTCTTTGTCAACTTCATGCTAAAAGGTAACAAAGCTTAGGTAGCAACACTCTCACCTAGTAACCATTAGTAACTTGACAACCTGCTGAATGTTTACCCTTAGTTTGCCCATTTTGCTTGCTGAACAAAACATGCTGGAAAGAGGCACCTTAGATGGTTTCACTGGACCTCTCAGAGGATCTGGAGGGTACTACAACACCCAAACAGGGACTGTTTGACTGTGTGAACCGTGGACCCTCAGATTAAAAGTCTGATGCTCTACCGACTGAGCTACCTGGGCTCGAGGAGAGAGAGAGAGAGCGCACTTTACCCTCGAGCTTGTAGGTCAGGCCTGTGGACGCTCTAGTTCAACGGTTCTCACAGACATAAATGGTGCTCAGCCCTTGGCTTGGAAAGGGCCCATCCCATCTGGTTCTCATGGCTTTCTACAAACTATTAACACAGCTCAGCACCACTATTCAAGGATACAAACCAACAGGGTTCAACCATGGCTCTGTCCTTCATACTTGTTTACCCACTGACTGCCTGCAGTCTGAGACATACAAAGAGACAAGGTTCTTGTGAAACCTGTAAAATGGTGACGTTAACCAAGAGAATGTTGAACTTTGGTCCTATCTATTATGTTGGCCAGTTTCTAAGTTGAGATCAACTTAACCCCAGTGCTTTCTGTTTAACGACCTTGTTCGTATTTTTGTTTACAACTAGCACACTTTTGACCAGCATGTCGCTTGGAAATCGTTACCAGCATAACTCTTGTTCGTAAGGCTCACTCTGGAGGCTTGTCTTGGTTCAAGGAATGCCTTCGTGTCATGGTATGAGAACAAGTAGAATAGCATCAGCATTTTTAATTAAACTTGGCTTTTCTGCACAAGGAGACCAAAATTTCTAACAAACACGTTAATTCCACACCACAGACTGACGTGTAATCTTGGCTCTGTATGCCTCGCAAAAAGCAGGTTCACGCCACCTTTGCCACTGATTGCCCATCGTCTGACACGTATAATGACACAAAGGCCTCGTACAAATGGTAAATGTGTGAAGTTACCCAGAAGAAGGCTGAACCATGGTTCTATCGCATAGGCAGTTGAGTCCCTGAGTTGCGCTTCAGGTATAAGTTGTCCACGCTTCACTCTCACGCACTGGGGTGAGATCTACCATTTGATCTTGAAAATCTCCCTTAATGTCCAGGGAAGGGAAACCAGGCAGGTTATCCCTTTAAAGGGCTCGTGCCTTGTCCTCTGAAAGAGCTCTTGCCCAGATGTCAGACACTAGTCGCAACAGTCACAGCCCACCACCTGTCTCCGAGTTCCAATGCGTCTTGATCGCCACGCCGATGAACAAGTATGCCTTGCACCATGATGCGCTGTAGGCTTCGAGCTGGGACCTCGTGGCGCAACGGAAGTGCGTCTGACTCCAGATCAGGAGGTTCAAATCACGTCGGGGTCATTCAATGTGCTCTTTTTCACACAGACCCATGATTTTCTGCGCAGTCTAATAAGGATGCTGTTATATGGACTCCAATCTCTATGATGACCACCCATGTCTTTGTCAACTTCATGCCAAAAGGTAACAAAGCTTAGGTAGCAACACTCTCGCCTAGTAACCATTAGTAACTTGACAACCTGCTGAATGTTTACCCTTAGTTTGCCCATTTTGCTTGCTGAACAAAACATGCTGGAAAGAGGCACCTTAGATGGTTTCACTGGACCTCTCAGAGGATCTGGAGGGTACTACAACACCCAAACAGGGACTTGAACCCTGGACCCTCAGATTAAAAGTCTGATGCTCTACCGACTGCGCTACCTGGGCTCGAGGAGAGAGAGAGAGCGCACTTTACCCTCGAGCTTGTAGGTCAGGCCTGTGGACGCTCTAGTTCAACGGTTCTCACAGACATAAATGGTGCTCAGCCCTTGGCTTGGAAAGGGCCCATCCCATCTGGTTCTCATGGCTTTCTACAAACTATTAACACAGCTCAGCACCACTATTCAAGGATACAAACCAACAGGGTTCAACCATGGCTCTGTCCTTCATACTTGTTTACCCACTGACTGCCTGCAGTCTGAGACATACAAAGAGACAAGGTTCTTGTGAAACCTGTAAAATGGTGACGTTAACCAAGAGAATGTTGAACTTTGGTCCTATCTATTATGTTGGCCAGTTTCTAAGTTGAGATCAACTTAACCCCAGTGCTTTCTGTTTAACGACCTTGTTCGTATTTTTGTTTACAACTAGCACACTTTTGACCAGCATGTCGCTTGGAAATCGTTACCAGCATAACTCTTGTTCGTAAGGCTCACTCTGGAGGCTTGTCTTGGTTCAAGGAATGCCTTCGTGTCATGGTATGAGAACAAGTAGAATAGCATCAGCATTTTTAATTAAACTTGGCTTTTCTGCACAAGGAGACCAAAATTTCTAACAAACACGTTAATTCCACACCACAGACTGACGTGTAATCTTGGCTCTGTATGCCTCGCAAAAAGCAGGTTCACGCCACCTTTGCCACTGATTGCCCATCGTCTGACACGTATAATGACACAAAGGCCTCGTACAAATGGTAAATGTGTGAAGTTACCCAGAAGAAGGCTGAACCATGGTTCTATCGCATAGGCAGTTGAGTCCCTGAGTTGCGCTTCAGGTATAAGTTGTCCACGCTTCACTCTCACGCACTGGGATGAGATGTACCATTTGATCTTGAAAATCTCCCTTAATGTCCAGGGAAGGGAAACCAGGCAGGTTATCCCTTTAAAGGGCTCGTGCCTTGTCCTCTGAAAGAGCTCTTGCCCAGATGTCAGACACTAGTCGCAACAGTCACAGCCCACCACCTGTCTCCGAGTTCCAATGCGTCTTGATCGCCACGCCGATGAACAAGTATGCCTTGCACCATGATGCGCTGTAGGCTTCGAGCTGGGACCTCGTGGCGCAACGGAAGTGCGTCTGACTCCAGATCAGGAGGTTCAAATCACGTCGCGGTCATTCAATGTGCTCTTTTTCACACAGACCCATGATTTTCTGCGCAGTCTAATAAGGATGCTGTTATATGGACTCCAATCTCTATGATGACCACCCATGTCTTTGTCAACTTCATGCTAAAAGGTAACAAAGCTTAGGTAGCAACACTCTCACCTAGTAACCATTAGTAACTTGACAACCTGCTGAATGTTTACCCTTAGTTTGCCCATTTTGCTTGCTGAACAAAACATGCTGGAAAGAGGCACCTTAGATGGTTTCACTGGACCTCTCAGAGGATCTGGAGGGTACTACAACACCCAAACAGGGACTGTTTGACCTGTGTGAACCCTCAGATTAAAAGTCTGATGCTCTACCGACTGCGCTACCTGGGCTCGAGGAGAGAGAGAGAGAGCGCACTTTACCCTCGAGCTTGTAGGTCAGGCCTGTGGACGCTCTAGTTCAACGGTTCTCACAGACATAAATGGTGCTCAGCCCTTGGCTTGGAAAGGGCCCATCCCATCTGGTTCTCATGGCTTTCTACAAACTATTAACACAGCTCAGCACCACTATTCAAGGATACAAACCAACAGGGTTCAACCACAACTCTGTCCTTCATACTTGTTTACCCACTGACTGCCTGCAGTCTGAGACATACAAAGAGACAAGGTTCTTGTGAAACCTGTAAAATGGTGACGTTAACCAAGAGAATGTTGAACTTTGGTCCTATCTATTATGTTGGCCAGTTTCTAAGTTGAGATCAACTTAACCCCAGTGCTTTCTGTTTAACGACCTTGTTCGTATTTTTGTTTACAACTAGCACACTTTTGACCAGCATGTCGCTTGGAAATCGTTACCAGCATAACTCTTGTTCGTAAGGCTCACTCTGGAGGCTTGTCTTGGTTCAAGGAATGCCTTCGTGTCATGGTATGAGAACAAGTAGAATAGCATCAGCATTTTTAATTAAACTTGGCTTTTCTGCACAAGGAGACCAAAATTTCTAACAAACACGTTAATTCCACACCACAGACTGACGTGTAATCTTGGCTCTGTATGCCTCGCAAAAAGCAGGTTCACGCCACCTTTGCCACTGATTGCCCATCGTCTGACACGTATAATGACACAAAGGCCTCGTACAAATGGTAAATGTGTGAAGTTACCCAGAAGAAGGCTGAACCATGGTTCTATCGCATAGGCAGTTGAGTCCCTGAGTTGCGCTTCAGGTATAAGTTGTCCACGCTTCACTCTCACGCACTGGGGTGAGATCTACCATTTGATCTTGAAAATCTCCCTTAATGTCCAGGGAAGGGAAACCAGGCAGGTTATCCCTTTAAAGGGCTCGTGCCTTGTCCTCTGAAAGAGCTCTTGCCCAGATGTCAGACACTAGTCGCAACAGTCACAGCCCACCACCTGTCTCCGAGTTCCAATGCGTCTTGATCGCCACGCCGATGAACAAGTATGCCTTGCACCATGATGCGCTGTAGGCTTCGAGCTGGGACCTCGTGGCGCAACGGAAGTGCGTCTGACTCCAGATCAGGAGGTTCAAATCACGTCGGGGTCATTCAATGTGCTCTTTTTCACACAGACCCATGATTTTCTGCGCAGTCTAATAAGGATGCTGTTATATGGACTCCAATCTCTATGATGACCACCCATGTCTTTGTCAACTTCATGCTAAAAGGTAACAAAGCTTAGGTAGCAACACTCTCGCCTAGTAACCATTAGTAACTTGACAACCTGCTGAATGTTTACCCTTAGTTTGCCCATTTTGCTTGCTGAACAAAACATGCTGGAAAGAGGCACCTTAGATGGTTTCACTGGACCTCTCAGAGGATCTGGAGGGTACTACAACACCCAAACAGGGACTTGAACCCTGGACCCTCAGATTAAAAGTCTGATGCTCTACCGACTGCGCTACCTGGGCTCGAGGAGAGAGAGAGAGAGCGCACTTTACCCTCGAGCTTGTAGGTCAGGCCTGTGGACGCTCTAGTTCAACGGTTCTCACAGACATAAATGGTGCTCAGCCCTTGGCTTGGAAAGGGCCCATCCCATCTGGTTCTCATGGCTTTCTACAAACTATTAACACAGCTCAGCACCACTATTCAAGGATACAAACCAACAGGGTTCAACCACAGGCTCTGTCCTTCATACTTCTTTACCCACTGACTGCCTGCAGTCTGAGACATACAAAGAGACAAGGTTCTTGTGAAACCTGTAAAATGGTGACGTTAACCAAGAGAATGTTGAACTTTGGTCCTATCTATTATGTTGGCCAGTTTCTAAGTTGAGATCAACTTAACCCCAGTGCTTTCTGTTTAACGACCTTGTTCGTATTTTTGTTTACAACTAGCACACTTTTGACCAGCATGTCGCTTGGAAATCGTTACCAGCATAACTCTTGTTCGTAAGGCTCACTCTGGAGGCTTGTCTTGGTTCAAGGAATGCCTTCGTGTCATGGTATGAGAACAAGTAGAATAGCATCAGCATTTTTAATTAAACTTGGCTTTTCTGCACAAGGAGACCAAAATTTCTAACAAACACGTTAATTCCACACCACAGACTGACGTGTAATCTTGGCTCTGTATGCCTCGCAAAAAGCAGGTTCACGCCACCTTTGCCACTGATTGCCCATCGTCTGACACGTATAATGACACAAAGGCCTCGTACAAATGGTAAATGTGTGAAGTTACCCAGAAGAAGGCTGAACCATGGTTCTATCGCATAGGCAGTTGAGTCCCTGAGTTGCGCTTCAGGTATAAGTTGTCCACGCTTCACTCTCACGCACTGGGATGAGATGTACCATTTGATCTTGAAAATCTCCCTTAATGTCCAGGGAAGGGAAACCAGGCAGGTTATCCCTTTAAAGGGCTCGTGCCTTGTCCTCTGAAAGAGCTCTTGCCCAGATGTCAGACACTAGTCGCAACAGTCACAGCCCACCACCTGTCTCCGAGTTCCAATGCGTCTTGATCGCCACGCCGATGAACAAGTATGCCTTGCACCATGATGCGCTGTAGGCTTCGAGCTGGGACCTCGTGGCGCAACGGAAGTGCGTCTGACTCCAGATCAGGAGGTTCAAATCACGTCGCGGTCATTCAATGTGCTCTTTTTCACACAGACCCATGATTTTCTGCGCAGTCTAATAAGGATGCTGTTAT
The DNA here is from genome assembly GCF_001660625.3 of Ictalurus punctatus. Taxonomy (NCBI): domain Eukaryota; kingdom Metazoa; phylum Chordata; class Actinopteri; order Siluriformes; family Ictaluridae; genus Ictalurus; species Ictalurus punctatus. The sequence continues at coordinate 3,006,993 of NC_030427.2, forward strand.
ATGGACTCCAATCTCTATGATGACCACCCATGTCTTTGTCAACTTCATGCTAAAAGGTAACAAAGCTTAGGTAGCAACACTCTCACCTAGTAACCATTAGTAACTTGACAACCTGCTGAATGTTTACCCTTAGTTTGCCCATTTTGCTTGCTGAACAAAACATGCTGGAAAGAGGCACCTTAGATGGTTTCACTGGACCTCTCAGAGGATCTGGAGGGTACTACAACACCCAAACAGGGACTGTTTGACTGTGAACCCGTGGACCCTCAGATTAAAAGTCTGATGCTCTACCGACTGAGCTACCTGGGCTCGAGGAGAGAGAGAGAAGCGCACTTTACCCTCGAGCTTGTAGGTCAGGCCTGTGGACGCTCTAGTTCAACGGTTCTCACAGACATAAATGGTGCTCAGCCCTTGGCTTGGAAAGGGCCCATCCCATCTGGTTCTCATGGCTTTCTACAAACTATTAACACAGCTCAGCACCACTATTCAAGGATACAAACCAACAGGGTTCAACCACAACTCTGTCCTTCATACTTCTTTACCCACTGACTGCCTGCAGTCTGAGACATACAAAGAGACAAGGTTCTTGTGAAACCTGTAAAATGGTGACGTTAACCAAGAGAATGTTGAACTTTGGTCCTATCTATTATGTTGGCCAGTTTCTAAGTTGAGATCAACTTAACCCCAGTGCTTTCTGTTTAACGACCTTGTTCGTATTTTTGTTTACAACTAGCACACTTTTGACCAGCATGTCGCTTGGAAATCGTTACCAGCATAACTCTTGTTCGTAAGGCTCACTCTGGAGGCTTGTCTTGGTTCAAGGAATGCCTTCGTGTCATGGTATGAGAACAAGTAGAATAGCATCAGCATTTTTAATTAAACTTGGCTTTTCTGCACAAGGAGACCAAAATTTCTAACAAACACGTTAATTCCACACCACAGACTGACGTGTAATCTTGGCTCTGTATGCCTCGCAAAAAGCAGGTTCACGCCACCTTTGCCACTGATTGCCCATCGTCTGACACGTATAATGACACAAAGGCCTCGTACAAATGGTAAATGTGTGAAGTTACCCAGAAGAAGGCTGAACCATGGTTCTATCGCATAGGCAGTTGAGTCCCTGAGTTGCGCTTCAGGTATAAGTTGTCCACGCTTCACTCTCACGCACTGGGGTGAGATCTACCATTTGATCTTGAAAATCTCCCTTAATGTCCAGAGAAGGGAAACCAGGCAGGTTATCCCTTTAAAGGGCTCGTGCCTTGTCCTCTGAAAGAGCTCTTGCCCAGATGTCAGACACTAGTCGCAACAGTCACAGCCCACCACCTGTCTCCGAGTTCCAATGCGTCTTGATCGCCACGCCGATGAACAAGTATGCCTTGCACCATGATGCGCTGTAGGCTTCGAGCTGGGACCTCGTGGCGCAACGGAAGTGCGTCTGACTCCAGATCAGGAGGTTCAAATCACGTCGGGGTCATTCAATGTGCTCTTTTTCACACAGACCCATGATTTTCTGCGCAGTCTAATAAGGATGCTGTTATATGGACTCCAATCTCTATGATGACCACCCATGTCTTTGTCAACTTCATGCTAAAAGGTAACAAAGCTTAGGTAGCAACACTCTCGCCTAGTAACCATTAGTAACTTGACAACCTGCTGAATGTTTACCCTTAGTTTGCCCATTTTGCTTGCTGAACAAAACATGCTGGAAAGAGGCACCTTAGATGGTTTCACTGGACCTCTCAGAGGATCTGGAGGGTACTACAACACCCAAACAGGGACTTGAACCCTGGACCCTCAGATTAAAAGTCTGATGCTCTACCGACTGCGCTACCTGGGCTCGAGGAGAGAGAGAGAGAGCACACTTTACCCTCGAGCTTGTAGGTCAGGCCTGTGGACGCTCTAGTTCAACGGTTCTCACAGACATAAATGGTGCTCAGCCCTTGGCTTGGAAAGGGCCCATCCCATCTGGTTCTCATGGCTTTCTACAAACTATTAACACAGCTCAGCACCACTATTCAAGGATACAAACCAACAGGGTTCAACCACAACTCTGTCCTTCATACTTCTTTACCCACTGACTGCCTGCAGTCTGAGACATACAAAGAGACAAGGTTCTTGTGAAACCTGTAAAATGGTGACGTTAACCAAGAGAATGTTGAACTTTGGTCCTATCTATTATGTTGGCCAGTTTCTAAGTTGAGATCAACTTAACCCCAGTGCTTTCTGTTTAACGACCTTGTTCGTATTTTTGTTTACAACTAGCACACTTTTGACCAGCATGTCGCTTGGAAATCGTTACCAGCATAACTCTTGTTCGTAAGGCTCACTCTGGAGGCTTGTCTTGGTTCAAGGAATGCCTTCGTGTCATGGTATGAGAACAAGTAGAATAGCATCAGCATTTTTAATTAAACTTGGCTTTTCTGCACAAGGAGACCAAAATTTCTAACAAACACGTTAATTCCACACCACAGACTGACGTGTAATCTTGGCTCTGTATGCCTCGCAAAAAGCAGGTTCACGCCACCTTTGCCACTGATTGCCCATCGTCTGACACGTATAATGACACAAAGGCCTCGTACAAATGGTAAATGTGTGAAGTTACCCAGAAGAAGGCTGAACCATGGTTCTATCGCATAGGCAGTTGAGTCCCTGAGTTGCGCTTCAGGTATAAGTTGTCCACGCTTCACTCTCACGCACTGGGGTGAGATCTACCATTTGATCTTGAAAATCTCCCTTAATGTCCAGGGAAGGGAAACCAGGCAGGTTATCCCTTTAAAGGGCTCGTGCCTTGTCCTCTGAAAGAGCTCTTGCCCAGATGTCAGACACTAGTCGCAACAGTCACAGCCCACCACCTGTCTCCGAGTTCCAATGCGTCTTGATCGCCACGCCGATGAACAAGTATGCCTTGCACCATGATGCGCTGTAGGCTTCGAGCTGGGACCTCGTGGCGCAACGGAAGTGCGTCTGACTCCAGATCAGGAGGTTCAAATCACGTCGGGGTCATTCAATGTGCTCTTTTTCACACAGACCCATGATTTTCTGCGCAGTCTAATAAGGATGCTGTTATATGGACTCCAATCTCTATGATGACCACCCATGTCTTTGTCAACTTCATGCTAAAAGGTAACAAAGCTTAGGTAGCAACACTCTCACCTAGTAACCATTAGTAACTTGACAACCTGCTGAATGTTTACCCTTAGTTTGCCCATTTTGCTTGCTGAACAAAACATGCTGGAAAGAGGCACCTTAGATGGTTTCACTGGACCTCTCAGAGGATCTGGAGGGTACTACAACACCCAAACAGGGACTGTTTGACTGTGTGAACCGTGGACCCTCAGATTAAAAGTCTGATGCTCTACCGACTGAGCTACCTGGGCTCGAGGAGAGAGAGAGAGCGCACTTTACCCTCGAGCTTGTAGGTCAGGCCTGTGGACGCTCTAGTTCAACGGTTCTCACAGACATAAATGGTGCTCAGCCCTTGGCTTGGAAAGGGCCCATCCCATCTGGTTCTCATGGCTTTCTACAAACTATTAACACAGCTCAGCACCACTATTCAAGGATACAAACCAACAGGGTTCAACCACAACTCTGTCCTTCATACTTCTTTACCCACTGACTGCCTGCAGTCTGAGACATACAAAGAGACAAGGTTCTTGTGAAACCTGTAAAATGGTGACGTTAACCAAGAGAATGTTGAACTTTGGTCCTATCTATTATGTTGGCCAGTTTCTAAGTTGAGATCAACTTAACCCCAGTGCTTTCTGTTTAACGACCTTGTTCGTATTTTTGTTTACAACTAGCACACTTTTGACCAGCATGTCGCTTGGAAATCGTTACCAGCATAACTCTTGTTCGTAAGGCTCACTCTGGAGGCTTGTCTTGGTTCAAGGAATGCCTTCGTGTCATGGTATGAGAACAAGTAGAATAGCATCAGCATTTTTAATTAAACTTGGCTTTTCTGCACAAGGAGACCAAAATTTCTAACAAACACGTTAATTCCACACCACAGACTGACGTGTAATCTTGGCTCTGTATGCCTCGCAAAAAGCAGGTTCACGCCACCTTTGCCACTGATTGCCCATCGTCTGACACGTATAATGACACAAAGGCCTCGTACAAATGGTAAATGTGTGAAGTTACCCAGAAGAAGGCTGAACCATGGTTCTATCGCATAGGCAGTTGAGTCCCTGAGTTGCGCTTCAGGTATAAGTTGTCCACGCTTCACTCTCACGCACTGGGGTGAGATCTACCATTTGATCTTGAAAATCTCCCTTAATGTCCAGGGAAGGGAAACCAGGCAGGTTATCCCTTTAAAGGGCTCGTGCCTTGTCCTCTGAAAGAGCTCTTGCCCAGATGTCAGACACTAGTCGCAACAGTCACAGCCCACCACCTGTCTCCGAGTTCCAATGCGTCTTGATCGCCACGCCGATGAACAAGTATGCCTTGCACCATGATGCGCTGTAGGCTTCGAGCTGGGACCTCGTGGCGCAACGGAAGTGCGTCTGACTCCAGATCAGGAGGTTCAAATCACGTCGGGGTCATTCAATGTGCTCTTTTTCACACAGACCCATGATTTTCTGCGCAGTCTAATAAGGATGCTGTTATATGGACTCCAATCTCTATGATGACCACCCATGTCTTTGTCAACTTCATGCTAAAAGGTAACAAAGCTTAGGTAGCAACACTCTCGCCTAGTAACCATTAGTAACTTGACAACCTGCTGAATGTTTACCCTTAGTTTGCCCATTTTGCTTGCTGAACAAAACATGCTGGAAAGAGGCACCTTAGATGGTTTCACTGGACCTCTCAGAGGATCTGGAGGGTACTACAACACCCAAACAGGGACTTGAACCCTGGACCCTCAGATTAAAAGTCTGATGCTCTACCGACTGCGCTACCTGGGCTCGAGGAGAGAGAGAGAGAGCGCACTTTACCCTCGAGCTTGTAGGTCAGGCCTGTGGACGCTCTAGTTCAACGGTTCTCACAGACATAAATGGTGCTCAGCCCTTGGCTTGGAAAGGGCCCATCCCATCTGGTTCTCATGGCTTTCTACAAACTATTAACACAGCTCAGCACCACTATTCAAGGATACAAACCAACAGGGTTCAACCACAACTCTGTCCTTCATACTTCTTTACCCACTGACTGCCTGCAGTCTGAGACATACAAAGAGACAAGGTTCTTGTGAAACCTGTAAAATGGTGACGTTAACCAAGAGAATGTTGAACTTTGGTCCTATCTATTATGTTGGCCAGTTTCTAAGTTGAGATCAACTTAACCCCAGTGCTTTCTGTTTAACGACCTTGTTCGTATTTTTGTTTACAACTAGCACACTTTTGACCAGCATGTCGCTTGGAAATCGTTACCAGCATAACTCTTGTTCGTAAGGCTCACTCTGGAGGCTTGTCTTGGTTCAAGGAATGCCTTCGTGTCATGGTATGAGAACAAGTAGAATAGCATCAGCATTTTTAATTAAACTTGGCTTTTCTGCACAAGGAGACCAAAATTTCTAACAAACACGTTAATTCCACACCACAGACTGACGTGTAATCTTGGCTCTGTATGCCTCGCAAAAAGCAGGTTCACGCCACCTTTGCCACTGATTGCCCATCGTCTGACACGTATAATGACACAAAGGCCTCGTACAAATGGTAAATGTGTGAAGTTACCCAGAAGAAGGCTGAACCATGGTTCTATCGCATAGGCAGTTGAGTCCCTGAGTTGCGCTTCAGGTATAAGTTGTCCACGCTTCACTCTCACGCACTGGGGTGAGATCTACCATTTGATCTTGAAAATCTCCCTTAATGTCCAGGGAAGGGAAACCAGGCAGGTTATCCCTTTAAAGGGCTCGTGCCTTGTCCTCTGAAAGAGCTCTTGCCCAGATGTCAGACACTAGTCGCAACAGTCACAGCCCACCACCTGTCTCCGAGTTCCAATGCGTCTTGATCGCCACGCCGATGAACAAGTATGCCTTGCACCATGATGCGCTGTAGGCTTCGAGCTGGGACCTCGTGGCGCAACGGAAGTGCGTCTGACTCCAGATCAGGAGGTTCAAATCACGTCGGGGTCATTCAATGTGCTCTTTTTCACACAGACCCATGATTTTCTGCGCAGTCTAATAAGGATGCTGTTATATGGACTCCAATCTCTATGATGACCACCCATGTCTTTGTCAACTTCATGCTAAAAGGTAACAAAGCTTAGGTAGCAACACTCTCGCCTAGTAACCATTAGTAACTTGACAACCTGCTGAATGTTTACCCTTAGTTTGCCCATTTTGCTTGCTGAACAAAACATGCTGGAAAGAGGCACCTTAGATGGTTTCACTGGACCTCTCAGAGGATCTGGAGGGTACTACAACACCCAAACAGGGACTTGAACCCTGGACCCTCAGATTAAAAGTCTGATGCTCTACCGACTGCGCTACCTGGGCTCGAGGAGAGAGAGAGAGCGCACTTTACCCTCGAGCTTGTAGGTCAGGCCTGTGGACGCTCTAGTTCAACGGTTCTCACAGACATAAATGGTGCTCAGCCCTTGGCTTGGAAAGGGCCCATCCCATCTGGTTCTCATGGCTTTCTACAAACTATTAACACAGCTCAGCACCACTATTCAAGGATACAAACCAACAGGGTTCAACCATGGCTCTGTCCTTCATACTTGTTTACCCACTGACTGCCTGCAGTCTGAGACATACAAAGAGACAAGGTTCTTGTGAAACCTGTAAAATGGTGACGTTAACCAAGAGAATGTTGAACTTTGGTCCTATCTATTATGTTGGCCAGTTTCTAAGTTGAGATCAACTTAACCCCAGTGCTTTCTGTTTAACGACCTTGTTCGTATTTTTGTTTACAACTAGCACACTTTTGACCAGCATGTCGCTTGGAAATCGTTACCAGCATAACTCTTGTTCGTAAGGCTCACTCTGGAGGCTTGTCTTGGTTCAAGGAATGCCTTCGTGTCATGGTATGAGAACAAGTAGAATAGCATCAGCATTTTTAATTAAACTTGGCTTTTCTGCACAAGGAGACCAAAATTTCTAACAAACACGTTAATTCCACACCACAGACTGACGTGTAATCTTGGCTCTGTATGCCTCGCAAAAAGCAGGTTCACGCCACCTTTGCCACTGATTGCCCATCGTCTGACACATATAATGACACAAAGGCCTCGTACAAATGGTAAATGTGTGAAGTTACCCAGAAGAAGGCTGAACCATGGTTCTATCGCATAGGCAGTTGAGTCCCTGAGTTGCGCTTCAGGTATAAGTTGTCCACGCTTCACTCTCACGCACTGGGGTGAGATCTACCATTTGATCTTGAAAATCTCCCTTAATGTCCAGGGAAGGGAAACCAGGCAGGTTATCCCTTTAAAGGGCTCGTGCCTTGTCCTCTGAAAGAGCTCTTGCCCAGATGTCAGACACTAGTCGCAACAGTCACAGCCCACCACCTGTCTCCGAGTTCCAATGCGTCTTGATCGCCACGCCGATGAACAAGTATGCCTTGCACCATGATGCGCTGTAGGCTTCGAGCTGGGACCTCGTGGCGCAACGGAAGTGCGTCTGACTCCAGATCAGGAGGTTCAAATCACGTCGCGGTCATTCAATGTGCTCTTTTTCACACAGACCCATGATTTTCTGCGCAGTCTAATAAGGATGCTGTTATATGGACTCCAATCTCTATGATGACCACCCATGTCTTTGTCAACTTCATGCCAAAAGGTAACAAAGCTTAGGTAGCAACACTCTCGCCTAGTAACCATTAGTAACTTGACAACCTGCTGAATGTTTACCCTTAGTTTGCCCATTTTGCTTGCTGAACAAAACATGCTGGAAAGAGGCACCTTAGATGGTTTCACTGGACCTCTCAGAGGATCTGGAGGGTACTACAACACCCAAACAGGGACTTGAACCCTGGACCCTCAGATTAAAAGTCTGATGCTCTACCGACTGCGCTACCTGGGCTCGAGGAGAGAGAGAGAGCGCACTTTACCCTCGAGCTTGTAGGTCAGGCCTGTGGACGCTCTAGTTCAACGGTTCTCACAGACATAAATGGTGCTCAGCCCTTGGCTTGGAAAGGGCCCATCCCATCTGGTTCTCATGGCTTTCTACAAACTATTAACACAGCTCAGCACCACTATTCAAGGATACAAACCAACAGGGTTCAACCACAACTCTGTCCTTCATACTTCTTTACCCACTGACTGCCTGCAGTCTGAGACATACAAAGAGACAAGGTTCTTGTGAAACCTGTAAAATGGTGACGTTAACCAAGAGAATGTTGAACTTTGGTCCTATCTATTATGTTGGCCAGTTTCTAAGTTGAGATCAACTTAACCCCAGTGCTTTCTGTTTAACGACCTTGTTCGTATTTTTGTTTACAACTAGCACACTTTTGACCAGCATGTCGCTTGGAAATCGTTACCAGCATAACTCTTGTTCGTAAGGCTCACTCTGGAGGCTTGTCTTGGTTCAAGGAATGCCTTCGTGTCATGGTATGAGAACAAGTAGAATAGCATCAGCATTTTTAATTAAACTTGGCTTTTCTGCACAAGGAGACCAAAATTTCTAACAAACACGTTAATTCCACACCACAGACTGACGTGTAATCTTGGCTCTGTATGCCTCGCAAAAAGCAGGTTCACGCCACCTTTGCCACTGATTGCCCATCGTCTGACACGTATAATGACACAAAGGCCTCGTACAAATGGTAAATGTGTGAAGTTACCCAGAAGAAGGCTGAACCATGGTTCTATCGCATAGGCAGTTGAGTCCCTGAGTTGCGCTTCAGGTATAAGTTGTCCACGCTTCACTCTCACGCACTGGGGTGAGATCTACCATTTGATCTTGAAAATCTCCCTTAATGTCCAGGGAAGGGAAACCAGGCAGGTTATCCCTTTAAAGGGCTCGTGCCTTGTCCTCTGAAAGAGCTCTTGCCCAGATGTCAGACACTAGTCGCAACAGTCACAGCCCACCACCTGTCTCCGAGTTCCAATGCGTCTTGATCGCCACGCCGATGAACAAGTATGCCTTGCACCATGATGCGCTGTAGGCTTCGAGCTGGGACCTCGTGGCGCAACGGAAGTGCGTCTGACTCCAGATCAGGAGGTTCAAATCACGTCGCGGTCATTCAATGTGCTCTTTTTCACACAGACCCATGATTTTCTGCGCAGTCTAATAAGGATGCTGTTATATGGACTCCAATCTCTATGATGACCACCCATGTCTTTGTCAACTTCATGCCAAAAGGTAACAAAGCTTAGGTAGCAACACTCTCGCCTAGTAACCATTAGTAACTTGACAACCTGCTGAATGTTTACCCTTAGTTTGCCCATTTTGCTTGCTGAACAAAACATGCTGGAAAGAGGCACCTTAGATGGTTTCACTGGACCTCTCAGAGGATCTGGAGGGTACTACAACACCCAAACAGGGACTTGAACCCTGGACCCTCAGATTAAAAGTCTGATGCTCTACCGACTGCGCTACCTGGGCTCGAGGAGAGAGAGAGAGCGCACTTTACCCTCGAGCTTGTAGGTCAGGCCTGTGGACGCTCTAGTTCAACGGTTCTCACAGACATAAATGGTGCTCAGCCCTTGGCTTGGAAAGGGCCCATCCCATCTGGTTCTCATGGCTTTCTACAAACTATTAACACAGCTCAGCACCACTATTCAAGGATACAAACCAACAGGGTTCAACCATGGCTCTGTCCTTCATACTTGTTTACCCACTGACTGCCTGCAGTCTGAGACATACAAAGAGACAAGGTTCTTGTGAAACCTGTAAAATGGTGACGTTAACCAAGAGAATGTTGAACTTTGGTCCTATCTATTATGTTGGCCAGTTTCTAAGTTGAGATCAACTTAACCCCAGTGCTTTCTGTTTAACGACCTTGTTCGTATTTTTGTTTACAACTAGCACACTTTTGACCAGCATGTCGCTTGGAAATCGTTACCAGCATAACTCTTGTTCGTAAGGCTCACTCTGGAGGCTTGTCTTGGTTCAAGGAATGCCTTCGTGTCATGGTATGAGAACAAGTAGAATAGCATCAGCATTTTTAATTAAACTTGGCTTTTCTGCACAAGGAGACCAAAATTTCTAACAAACACGTTAATTCCACACCACAGACTGACGTGTAATCTTGGCTCTGTATGCCTCGCAAAAAGCAGGTTCACGCCACCTTTGCCACTGATTGCCCATCGTCTGACACGTATAATGACACAAAGGCCTCGTACAAATGGTAAATGTGTGAAGTTACCCAGAAGAAGGCTGAACCATGGTTCTATCGCATAGGCAGTTGAGTCCCTGAGTTGCGCTTCAGGTATAAGTTGTCCACGCTTCACTCTCACGCACTGGGGTGAGATCTACCATTTGATCTTGAAAATCTCCCTTAATGTCCAGGGAAGGGAAACCAGGCAGGTTATCCCTTTAAAGGGCTCGTGCCTTGTCCTCTGAAAGAGCTCTTGCCCAGATGTCAGACACTAGTCGCAACAGTCACAGCCCACCACCTGTCTCCGAGTTCCAATGCGTCTTGATCGCCACGCCGATGAACAAGTATGCCTTGCACCATGATGCGCTGTAGGCTTCGAGCTGGGACCTCGTGGCGCAACGGAAGTGCGTCTGACTCCAGATCAGGAGGTTCAAATCACGTCGGGGTCATTCAATGTGCTCTTTTTCACACAGACCCATGATTTTCTGCGCAGTCTAATAAGGATGCTGTTATATGGACTCCAATCTCTATGATGACCACCCATGTCTTTGTCAACTTCATGCTAAAAGGTAACAAAGCTTAGGTAGCAACACTCTCGCCTAGTAACCATTAGTAACTTGACAACCTGCTGAATGTTTACCCTTAGTTTGCCCATTTTGCTTGCTGAACAAAACATGCTGGAAAGAGGCACCTTAGATGGTTTCACTGGACCTCTCAGAGGATCTGGAGGGTACTACAACACCCAAACAGGGACTTGAACCCTGGACCCTCAGATTAAAAGTCTGATGCTCTACCGACTGCGCTACCTGGGCTCGAGGAGAGAGAGAGAGAGCGCACTTTACCCTCGAGCTTGTAGGTCAGGCCTGTGGACGCTCTAGTTCAACGGTTCTCACAGACATAAATGGTGCTCAGCCCTTGGCTTGGAAAGGGCCCATCCCATCTGGTTCTCATGGCTTTCTACAAACTATTAACACAGCTCAGCACCACTATTCAAGGATACAAACCAACAGGGTTCAACCACGGCTCTGTCCTTCATACTTCTTTACCCACTGACTGCCTGCAGTCTGAGACATACAAAGAGACAAGGTTCTTGTGAAACCTGTAAAATGGTGACGTTAACCAAGAGAATGTTGAACTTTGGTCCTATCTATTATGTTGGCCAGTTTCTAAGTTGAGATCAACTTAACCCCAGTGCTTTCTGTTTAACGACCTTGTTCGTATTTTTGTTTACAACTAGCACACTTTTGACCAGCATGTCGCTTGGAAATCGTTACCAGCATAACTCTTGTTCGTAAGGCTCACTCTGGAGGCTTGTCTTGGTTCAAGGAATGCCTTCGTGTCATGGTATGAGAACAAGTAGAATAGCATCAGCATTTTTAATTAAACTTGGCTTTTCTGCACAAGGAGACCAAAATTTCTAACAAACACGTTAATTCCACACCACAGACTGACGTGTAATCTTGGCTCTGTATGCCTCGCAAAAAGCAGGTTCACGCCACCTTTGCCACTGATTGCCCATCGTCTGACACGTATAATGACACAAAGGCCTCGTACAAATGGTAAATGTGTGAAGTTACCCAGAAGAAGGCTGAACCATGGTTCTATCGCATAGGCAGTTGAGTCCCTGAGTTGCGCTTCAGGTATAAGTTGTCCACGCTTCACTCTCACGCACTGGGATGAGATGTACCATTTGATCTTGAAAATCTCCCTTAATGTCCAGGGAAGGGAAACCAGGCAGGTTATCCCTTTAAAGGGCTCGTGCCTTGTCCTCTGAAAGAGCTCTTGCCCAGATGTCAGACACTAGTCGCAACAGTCACAGCCCACCACCTGTCTCCGAGTTCCAATGCGTCTTGATCGCCACGCCGATGAACAAGTATGCCTTGCACCATGATGCGCTGTAGGCTTCGAGCTGGGACCTCGTGGCGCAACGGAAGTGCGTCTGACTCCAGATCAGGAGGTTCAAATCACGTCGCGGTCATTCAATGTGCTCTTTTTCACACAGACCCATGATTTTCTGCGCAGTCTAATAAGGATGCTGTTATATGGACTCCAATCTCTATGATGACCACCCATGTCTTTGTCAACTTCATGCTAAAAGGTAACAAAGCTTAGGTAGCAACACTCTCACCTAGTAACCATTAGTAACTTGACAACCTGCTGAATGTTTACCCTTAGTTTGCCCATTTTGCTTGCTGAACAAAACATGCTGGAAAGAGGCACCTTAGATGGTTTCACTGGACCTCTCAGAGGATCTGGAGGGTACTACAACACCCAAACAGGGACTGTTTGACTGTGTGAACCCTCAGATTAAAAGTCTGATGCTCTACCGACTGCGCTACCTGGGCTCGAGGAGAGAGAGAGAGAGCGCACTTTACCCTCGAGCTTGTAGGTCAGGCCTGTGGACGCTCTAGTTCAACGGTTCTCACAGACATAAATGGTGCTCAGCCCTTGGCTTGGAAAGGGCCCATCCCATCTGGTTCTCATGGCTTTCTACAAACTATTAACACAGCTCAGCACCACTATTCAAGGATACAAACCAACAGGGTTCAACCACAACTCTGTCCTTCATACTTGTTTACCCACTGACTGCCTGCAGTCTGAGACATACAAAGAGACAAGGTTCTTGTGAAACCTGTAAAATGGTGACGTTAACCAAGAGAATGTTGAACTTTGGTCCTATCTATTATGTTGGCCAGTTTCTAAGTTGAGATCAACTTAACCCCAGTGCTTTCTGTTTAACGACCTTGTTCGTATTTTTGTTTACAACTAGCACACTTTTGACCAGCATGTCGCTTGGAAATCGTTACCAGCATAACTCTTGTTCGTAAGGCTCACTCTGGAGGCTTGTCTTGGTTCAAGGAATGCCTTCGTGTCATGGTATGAGAACAAGTAGAATAGCATCAGCATTTTTAATTAAACTTGGCTTTTCTGCACAAGGAGACCAAAATTTCTAACAAACACGTTAATTCCACACCACAGACTGACGTGTAATCTTGGCTCTGTATGCCTCGCAAAAAGCAGGTTCACGCCACCTTTGCCACTGATTGCCCATCGTCTGACACGTATAATGACACAAAGGCCTCGTACAAATGGTAAATGTGTGAAGTTACCCAGAAGAAGGCTGAACCATGGTTCTATCGCATAGGCAGTTGAGTCCCTGAGTTGCGCTTCAGGTATAAGTTGTCCACGCTTCACTCTCACGCACTGGGGTGAGATCTACCATTTGATCTTGAAAATCTCCCTTAATGTCCAGGGAAGGGAAACCAGGCAGGTTATCCCTTTAAAGGGCTCGTGCCTTGTCCTCTGAAAGAGCTCTTGCCCAGATGTCAGACACTAGTCGCAACAGTCACAGCCCACCACCTGTCTCCGAGTTCCAATGCGTCTTGATCGCCACGCCGATGAACAAGTATGCCTTGCACCATGATGCGCTGTAGGCTTCGAGCTGGGACCTCGTGGCGCAACGGAAGTGCGTCTGACTCCAGATCAGGAGGTTCAAATCACGTCGGGGTCATTCAATGTGCTCTTTTTCACACAGACCCATGATTTTCTGCGCAGTCTAATAAGGATGCTGTTATATGGACTCCAATCTCTATGATGACCACCCATGTCTTTGTCAACTTCATGCCAAAAGGTAACAAAGCTTAGGTAGCAACACTCTCGCCTAGTAACCATTAGTAACTTGACAACCTGCTGAATGTTTACCCTTAGTTTGCCCATTTTGCTTGCTGAACAAAACATGCTGGAAAGAGGCACCTTAGATGGTTTCACTGGACCTCTCAGAGGATCTGGAGGGTACTACAACACCCAAACAGGGACTGTTTGACTGTGTGAACCCTGGACCCTCAGATTAAAAGTCTGATGCTCTACCGACTGAGCTACCTGGGCTCGAGGAGAGAGAGAGAGCGCACTTTACCCTCGAGCTTGTAGGTCAGGCCTGTGGACGCTCTAGTTCAACGGTTCTCACAGACATAAATGGTGCTCAGCCCTTGGCTTGGAAAGGGCCCATCCCATCTGGTTCTCATGGCTTTCTACAAACTATTAACACAGCTCAGCACCACTATTCAAGGATACAAACCAACAGGGTTCAACCATGGCTCTGTCCTTCATACTTGTTTACCCACTGACTGCCTGCAGTCTGAGACATACAAAGAGACAAGGTTCTTGTGAAACCTGTAAAATGGTGACGTTAACCAAGAGAATGTTGAACTTTGGTCCTATCTATTATGTTGGCCAGTTTCTAAGTTGAGATCAACTTAACCCCAGTGCTTTCTGTTTAACGACCTTGTTCGTATTTTTGTTTACAACTAGCACACTTTTGACCAGCATGTCGCTTGGAAATCGTTACCAGCATAACTCTTGTTCGTAAGGCTCACTCTGGAGGCTTGTCTTGGTTCAAGGAATGCCTTCGTGTCATGGTATGAGAACAAGTAGAATAGCATCAGCATTTTTAATTAAACTTGGCTTTTCTGCACAAGGAGACCAAAATTTCTAACAAACACGTTAATTCCACACCACAGACTGACGTGTAATCTTGGCTCTGTATGCCTCGCAAAAAGCAGGTTCACGCCACCTTTGCCACTGATTGCCCATCGTCTGACACGTATAATGACACAAAGGCCTCGTACAAATGGTAAATGTGTGAAGTTACCCAGAAGAAGGCTGAACCATGGTTCTATCGCATAGGCAGTTGAGTCCCTGAGTTGCGCTTCAGGTATAAGTTGTCCACGCTTCACTCTCACGCACTGGGGTGAGATCTACCATTTGATCTTGAAAATCTCCCTTAATGTCCAGGGAAGGGAAACCAGGCAGGTTAGCCCTTTAAAGGGCTCGTGCCTTGTCCTCTGAAAGAGCTCTTGCCCAGATGTCAGACACTAGTCGCAACAGTCACAGCCCACCACCTGTCTCCGAGTTCCAATGCGTCTTGATCGCCACGCCGATGAACAAGTATGCCTTGCACCATGATGCGCTGTAGGCTTCGAGCTGGGACCTCGTGGCGCAACGGAAGTGCGTCTGACTCCAGATCAGGAGGTTCAAATCACGTCGGGGTCATTCAATGTGCTCTTTTTCACACAGACCCATGATTTTCTGCGCAGTCTAATAAGGATGCTGTTATATGGACTCCAATCTCTATGATGACCACCCATGTCTTTGTCAACTTCATGCTAAAAGGTAACAAAGCTTAGGTAGCAACACTCTCGCCTAGTAACCATTAGTAACTTGACAACCTGCTGAATGTTTACCCTTAGTTTGCCCATTTTGCTTGCTGAACAAAACATGCTGGAAAGAGGCACCTTAGATGGTTTCACTGGACCTCTCAGAGGATCTGGAGGGTACTACAACACCCAAACAGGGACTGTTTGACTGTGTGAACCGTGGACCCTCAGATTAAAAGTCTGATGCTCTACCGACTGAGCTACCTGGGCTCGAGGAGAGAGAGAGAGCGCACTTTACCCTCGAGCTTGTAGGTCAGGCCTGTGGACGCTCTAGTTCAACGGTTCTCACAGACATAAATGGTGCTCAGCCCTTGGCTTGGAAAGGGCCCATCCCATCTGGTTCTCATGGCTTTCTACAAACTATTAACACAGCTCAGCACCACTATTCAAGGATACAAACCAACAGGGTTCAACCACAACTCTGTCCTTCATACTTCTTTACCCACTGCCTGCCTGCAGTCTGAGACATACAAAGAGACAAGGTTCTTGTGAAACCTGTAAAATGGTGACGTTAACCAAGAGAATGTTGAACTTTGGTCCTATCTATTATGTTGGCCAGTTTCTAAGTTGAGATCAACTTAACCCCAGTGCTTTCTGTTTAACGACCTTGTTCGTATTTTTGTTTACAACTAGCACACTTTTGACCAGCATGTCGCTTGGAAATCATTACCAGCATAACTCTTGTTCGTAAGGCTCACTCTGGAGGCTTGTCTTGGTTCAAGGAATGCCTTCGTGTCATGGTATGAGAACAAGTAGAATAGCATCAGCATTTTTAATTAAACTTGGCTTTTCTGCACAAGGAGACCAAAATTTCTAACAAACACGTTAATTCCACACCACAGACTGACGTGTAATCTTGGCTCTGTATGCCTCGCAAAAAGCAGGTTCACGCCACCTTTGCCACTGATTGCCCATCGTCTGACACGTATAATGACACAAAGGCCTCGTACAAATGGTAAATGTGTGAAGTTACCCAGAAGAAGGCTGAACCATGGTTCTATCGCATAGGCAGTTGAGTCCCTGAGTTGCGCTTCAGGTATAAGTTGTCCACGCTTCACTCTCACGCACTGGGGTGAGATCTACCATTTGATCTTGAAAATCTCCCTTAATGTCCAGGGAAGGGAAACCAGGCAGGTTATCCCTTTAAAGGGCTCGTGCCTTGTCCTCTGAAAGAGCTCTTGCCCAGATGTCAGACACTAGTCGCAACAGTCACAGCCCACCACCTGTCTCCGAGTTCCAATGCGTCTTGATCGCCACGCCGATGAACAAGTATGCCTTGCACCATGATGCGCTGTAGGCTTCGAGCTGGGACCTCGTGGCGCAACGGAAGTGCGTCTGACTCCAGATCAGGAGGTTCAAATCACGTCGGGGTCATTCAATGTGCTCTTTTTCACACAGACCCATGATTTTCTGCGCAGTCTAATAAGGATGCTGTTATATGGACTCCAATCTCTATGATGACCACCCATGTCTTTGTCAACTTCATGCTAAAAGGTAACAAAGCTTAGGTAGCAACACTCTCGCCTAGTAATCATTAGTAACTTGACAACCTGCTGAATGTTTACCCTTAGTTTGCCCATTTTGCTTGCTGAACAAAACATGCTGGAAAGAGGCACCTTAGATGGTTTCACTGGACCTCTCAGAGGATCTGGAGGGTACTACAACACCCAAACAGGGACTGTTTGACTGTGTGAACCCTGGACCCTCAGATTAAAAGTCTGATGCTCTACCGACTGAGCTACCTGGGCTCGAGGAGAGAGAGAGAGCGCACTTTACCCTCGAGCTTGTAGGTCAGGCCTGTGGACGCTCTAGTTCAACGGTTCTCACAGACATAAATGGTGCTCAGCCCTTGGCTTGGAAAGGGCGCATCCCATCTGGTTCTCATGGCTTTCTACAAACTATTAACACAGCTCAGCACCACTATTCAAGGATACAAACCAACAGGGTTCAACCACGGCTCTGTCCTTCATACTTCTTTACCCACTGACTGCCTGCAGTCTGAGACATACAAAGAGACAAGGTTCTTGTGAAACCTGTAAAATGGTGACGTTAACCAAGAGAATGTTGAACTTTGGTCCTATCTATTATGTTGGCCAGTTTCTAAGTTGAGATCAACTTAACCCCAGTGCTTTCTGTTTAACGACCTTGTTCGTATTTTTGTTTACAACTAGCACACTTTTGACCAGCATGTCGCTTGGAAATCGTTACCAGCATAACTCTTGTTCGTAAGGCTCACTCTGGAGGCTTGTCTTGGTTCAAGGAATGCCTTCGTGTCATGGTATGAGAACAAGTAGAATAGCATCAGCATTTTTAATTAAACTTGGCTTTTCTGCACAAGGAGACCAAAATTTCTAACAAACACGTTAATTCCACACCACAGACTGACGTGTAATCTTGGCTCTGTATGCCTCGCAAAAAGCAGGTTCACGCCAGCTTTGCCACTGATTGCCCATCGTCTGACACGTATAATGACACAAAGGCCTCGTACAAATGGTAAATGTGTGAAGTTACCCAGAAGAAGGCTGAACCATGGTTCTATCGCATAGGCAGTTGAGTCCCTGAGTTGCGCTTCAGGTATAAGTTGTCCACGCTTCACTCTCACGCACTGGGGTGAGATCTACCATTTGATTTTGAAAATCTCCCTTAATGTCCAGGGAAGGGAAACCAGGCAGGTTATCCCTTTAAAGGGCTCGTGCCTTGTCCTCTGAAAGAGCTCTTGCCCAGATGTCAGACACTAGTCGCAACAGTCACAGCCCACCACCTGTCTCCCAGTTCCAATGCGTCTTGATCGCCACGCCGATGGACAAGTATGCCTTGCACCATGATGCGCTGTAGGCTTCGAGCTGGGACCTCGTGGCGCAACGGAAGTGCGTCTGACTCCAGATCAGGAGGTTCAAATCACGTCGGGGTCATTCAATGTGCTCTTTTTCCCACAGACCCATGATTTTCTGCGCAGTCTAATAAGGATGCTGTTATATGGACTCCAATCTCTATGATGACCACCCATGTCTTTGTCAACTTCATGCTAAAAGGTAACAAAGCTTAGGTAGCAACACTCTCACCTAGTAACCATTAGTAACTTGACAACCTGCTGAATGTTTACCCTTAGTTTGCCCATTTTGCTTGCTGAACAAAACATGCTGGAAAGAGGCACCTTAGATGGTTTCACTGGACCTCTCAGAGGATCTGGAGGGTACTACAACACCCAAACAGGGACTGTTTGACTGTGTGAACAGATTAAAAGTCTGATGCTCTACCGACTGAGCTACCTGGGCTCGAGGAGAGAGAGAGAGCGCACTTTACCCTCGAGCTTGTAGGTCAGGCCTGTGGACGCTCTAGTTCAACGGTTCTCACAGACATAAATGGTGCTCAGCCCTTGGCTTGGAAAGGGCGCATCCCATCTGGTTCTCATGGCTTTCTACAAACTATTAACACAGCTCAGCACCACTATTCAAGGATACAAACCAACAGGGTTCAACCACGGCTCTGTCCTTCATACTTCTTTACCCACTGACTGCCTGCAGTCTGAGACATACAAAGAGACAAGGTTCTTGTGAAACCTGTAAAATGGTGACGTTAACCAAGAGAATGTTGAACTTTGGTCCTATCTATTATGTTGGCCAGTTTCTAAGTTGAGATCAACTTAACCCCAGTGCTTTCTGTTTAACGACCTTGTTCGTATTTTTGTTTACAACTAGCACACTTTTGACCAGCATGTCGCTTGGAAATCGTTACCAGTATAACTCTTGTTCGTAAGGCTCACTCTGGAGGCTTGTCTTGGTTCAAGGAATGCCTTCGTGTCATGGTATGAGAACAAGCAGAATAGCATCAGCATTTTTGATTAAACTTGGCTTTTCTGCACAAGGAGACCAAAATTTCTAACAAACACGTTAATTCCACACCACAGACTGACGTGTAATCTTGGCTCTGTATGCCTCGCAAAAAGCAGGTTTACGCCACCTTTGCCACTGATTGCCCATCGTCTGACACGTATAATGACACAAAGGCCTCGTACAAATGGTAAATGTGTGAAGTTACCCAGAAGAAGGCTGAACCATGGTTCTATCGCATAGGCAGTTGAGTCCCTGAGTTGAGCTTCAGGTATAAGTTGTCCACGCTTCACTCTCACACACTGGGGTGAGATCTACCATTTGATCTTGAAAATCTCCCTTAATGTCCAGGGAAGGGAAACCTGGCAGGTTATCCCTTTAAAGGGTTCGTGCCTTGTCCTCTGAAAGAGCTCTTGCCCAGATGTCAGACACTAGTCGCAACAGTCACAGCCCACCACCTGTCTCCGAGTTCCAATGCGTCTTGAGCGCCACACCGATGAACAAGTATGCGTTGCACCATGGTGCGCTAAAATTTTTGCGATGGGACCTCGTGGCGCAATGGTAGCGCGTCTGACTCCAGATCAGAAGGTTGCGTGTTCAAATCTCGTCGGGGTCATTCAATGTGCTCTTTTTCACACAGACCCATGATTTTCTGCGCAGTCTAATAAGGATGCTGTTATATGGACTCCAATCTCTATGATGACCACCCATGTCTTTGTCAACTTCATGCTAAAAGGTAACAAAGCTTAGGTAGCAACACTCTCACCTAGTAACCATTAGTAACTTGACAACCTGCTGAATGTTTCCTTAGTTTGCCCATTTTGCTTGCTGAACAAAACATGCTGGAAAGAGGCACCTTAGATGGTTTCACTGGACCTCTCAGAGGATCTGGAGGGTACTACAACACCCAAACAGGGACTTGAACCCTGGACCCTCAGATTAAAAGTCTGATGCTATATATATATATATAAATGAAATATATATATATATATATATATATATATATATATATATATATATATATATATTTCATTAGAAAAAGTGCAGTACATTTTCATGGTACGGTCAGTACTGTTTATTTTTGTAATAAAGTGAACTTAATTTTTCCACTGAGTGTTATATTTTCATTCAGTAGTAATCGGTTATTAGTAGGTGCTACCCGACTTATCGGTTATCGGCATCTGTAAGATCCACTGTCGATCAGCCTTTAAAATAGATTAATGTGTATGACATGATCTTCTTTAATTAATAAAGAAATGCGCTTGTTGACAACTTGCTGTGGTATAAGGGGAATAAAACACTTCAGAATGTGCAGTTCTACTTTCGGGTGATAACGGTCACTCCACTTCATTGGATTGTTGACTGTTTTCCTATAACCGTATGTTTATTCCTTACATAAATTAAACACAAAGCATGTAGGGGTTCTACATGCATGTAGTATTTGTACAATCAATAACCTATTAGAGTAATACATTGTGGTATATAAACTGAACTTTGTGTTTGATGTGTCTGCAGTGCCCAAAGCCCGTGGTGGTGGCAGTGCATGGCGGTTGTGTATAAGCAGGTCTGTTGGGACTGTTAAGTACCATCATCTCATACACTCACCACAACTCTGGGAAGTTCCATCCATATTGTTTGCTGTCACTTTTCCTGCAAAGCTTTAACCATCAGAGAGTTATCTTTTACTGGGGCTTTTAGCTGCAGGAGACTGAATTACTAAGTTGTTTTTTTTTGTGGATCTGATTTCTTCTTTCGCAGGAGTGGATCTAATCACAGCCTGTGATATTCGTCTGTGCACACAGGATGCCTGGTTTCAGGTGAAGGTATGAGGAACATTAACTTGCCATACATTGCTTGCTTACATGTTTACACCAAGATCTGTAAACAAGCTATTTTTGTCCATATGATCATATATAGAGATAGTAAGTGATGAGAAGATAAGAATGGGCTGATTGTTCTGACTCATACAAGCCCCTATGAAAGAGTTGACCACAAGGGGGCACACTCTGAACAATTATTTACATTTGCAGTTTGTTGAAGATTAAATAAACCACAGTGAGCATCAGATGTCTGGTTTTAATACAAAGTTTTATGATTAACTATTTTATGATATTACCATCTTGTCATTTATCAAAGAAGAGCTACAAAACCTGAAATTTGTTCATTTTTAGACAGAAAAATTCTGCAGTGTAGCTCTTCTAGTGGGCTTTCCCACTGGATGTTTAGTCCAACACAGAGCAGTTTGCATGAAAAGTTGGTAATGTGACCGTCGTAATGTGGACTGGGTAGTGCACTGCGGTACCGAACCCGAGACTACCTGTAGAAGGTGGTCCGAGTTCAGTTACAATGGAACTGTGAATGTGAATTGTCCCATGAATGTGAACGTAACTTGTATCCGGGTCTGCACTTTTTCAGGAAGTAGAGTAACCTGTGCTGAAGGCCTGTTGTGGTGATGACGTGTCATGACATGTTTTGGCCCAAATCTGCAGTGACTTTGAAAAAGTGGAAGCTCCTCTGAATATTGTGGAGTTTCTTAATTTTGCGTTAATTTCTGTGATCACAAAAAGGTGAAATTCTGGACTGACACATGGAAGATATGGAATGATAACAGAAGAATGTGACTTTGGGTTGTACCGTGTATTTTTTTCATGTAGCTTTATTATTTAGTATAAATGAAGGCAAGTGTGTGTTCTGTTCTTCATCTCTGCAGTCGTGTGTTCCCTGATAGTCAATGATTGCTGGAGCTCTGGAAATAGCAGGTGAGATTGCAGGCCGGAGTCGCGTCGCTGTCCAAGGAACCAAAATCAACCTCCTCTACTCCTGAGACCACAGTGTGACTGAGAGCCTAGACTACATGGTAAGAACCTGCTTAAGACATGAAAAGCATTTTTAGCCTCAAGGTAGACCCATGCACACACAGTATGGCCACAAACACAAAGTAGAGCGGTCGAAATCTGAGATTTCTCCTCTGCGTCTCCAGGCTACTTGGAACATGAACATGCTGCAGACACAGGATCTTATGAAGTCAGCGCAGGCAGCCCTGGAAAAGAAGAGTCCGAAAGACGTGCCCTTCTCCAAGCTTTAAAGGAGAAGATCCAGGGCTGTTGAAGCTGCGGTGGAACTGAGACATCATCATCCACATATCTTCAGTTCTTCTTGCTAAGTCTGTTTCTTTTTAGTCTTTTTATTTTTAGACTGGTCAAAAGACTGATTAGTGGAAGTGAAATGATAGATGAACTTTTAATTACTTGCTTTATTATTTGCAGGTGCCTTGTACAGTAAGACAGGGTAACTAATACTCAAAAGCTTGTTTTGTGTGTTAACATGTACAGTAGATGGACATATTTTTTCTGGTGCTGTGACTGCAGAATGTAGTGCAGTTAACACATTAAATTTCCTTGGATGCTCACTTTTAACTCGAGGAGGTCACAGTTTGCCCAGACATCTTTTTTTAAATCCGTCAATCCGTCACCCACACGTCATTCTGTGGGACGAAGAGGAGGAAGCTGGACAGATAAATTTATTTATTTATTTATCATTGCTGTGTTTCCTCAATCGAGTGCAGAAAGAAGAAAAACAACACAACTGATTTAAAATAAAAATATAGAAAACAATCTAATGTAAGGTTCTGATCCGGTTTGCTTTCAGCAGGAAGGCTGTCCTCTTTCCTGTTGCTCTTTCTCTTCTATTAGTCCATTTGTCCAGTCTGAATCGGTTTTGATTCGTTTCGAGACGATTCGGAGTAATTTTCTAGTGAGAGTCGCACACTTCCAAACGAACTAGACTGAGATGAGTATTTGATTCTCACTAGAAAGTGATTCGACTCTGAATCAACTCGAAATGAATCAGTCAAACTGATTCAGACTCTATAAAAGGACTATGAGATGTGATTAAGATATATATTCCAATGTTTTGCTTTACAATTCCATTGTGTGTGTGTGTGTGTGTGTGTGTGTGTGTGTGTGTGTGTGTGTGTGTGTGTATGTGTGTGCGTGCGCGCGCACGTGTGTTTTTCAGGAGAACGAGAAACTCGGACACAACAGTACATCCTGACCATTGGTACTGTGTACACATCAACATACACACACGTCTCCATGCTGGACATCTCAGGAGCTTTCACACACAGTGCTAGGAATATCCCGGGACAGAGAAACGCACCTTCTAAGTGAGCGAGTTTAGCGTCAACCGGTGAAATTTGCTGTAGCGTGAACATTTTGCCTCTGTGAGCTTCACTCTCCGTAGGGTTCACTGTAATTAGACATAAAATGTACATAGTTTATTTTTCATGCATTTAGGATTTCATGGTTTTTTTTTTTTTTTTTAGTCTTCGAGGAAAAGAAATGATCTTTCGAGGCAACTTCTTCATCACTACCTGCTCCGTTTGACTCAAAAATGTAACGACTGGTTTCAAAAAGTCACGATGTCTTCAGTTCATGAGATTTTACTGTTGAATTTAAACAGGAAATGTGAAATATTTTTTCCCTTTGTTTCCTCTACTGTCTTTTTGCTGTGATCTTGAACACAGTTGTAATTTTTTTTTAAAAAATAATAAAAAAATGATAATTCTAGTTCTCTCACTTTCCTTGTCCTAATTGTCCTGTATCTGTTAAATCCGTTTCATCTCTGGTCTTTCTGTCTGTATGAACACTTGTAGAAATGACTTGTAGTCCATATTTTTAAATGATTCGTGATTTTGAATTTAAATAAAGATATTCTTTAATTCTGTATTTTGTCATTTAATTATCATTAGAAATCAGAAGATCAGATTAAAGCCATGGCTTCTTTACCTGCCGAAGCTGTAAAACTTTCAATAAACCAGTCAATAGATCAGCTGGATAAATGTAGATTTTTATTTACTGATGAGATGTATTGATGGTGTTGATAGATTATTTGAAGATTTTTATTGATATTGAACAATCATTCAGTTCAATATTGAAAAAACTTGATAAATAGTTGATTAAATAAATGTGGTGTAATGTACTGAGTCAAATATGAAAACTACAAATAAACAACATCTATTTATATCTGTGTATAATTAAAAACCTCTCTCAATACAAGAAATTCATATCCTAAATGTTGCAAGTGATTAATCTGATCATTTTATTCAGCTGTTTAATTATTACTTTCTAAATAATAAACAAATGAATGTTCTGGATTCATGAGGAATGTTTACATTTTGTGTCCAAACTCAAAAGTTTAAACAAAGTGTATATTTATGATAATAAAGCACAAAGAACGTGAAACCTCAACACGTCTACAATCATCGATGAATTAAATATTAATTTAAAAAATTAATTAAACAAGAGTAAGATGAAGTATATTTTTAATTAAAATGTAATTAGGAGCACTTTTAAAGTGGATTTGATTTAAAATAATGATAAAGCTGTTTTTTTATGTATTTGTATATCTTATCCTCTATCGTGTTTAAGAAGAAGAGAATAATGAAGCTTTTTATGAAATAATATTTGGGTTTATTTTATTTTATTTTCTCCTCAAAGATTCAAATTTACGTCAACGTCCGTTACGTTGGTGACGTCACCACGAGCGCGATAAGTCGAAGGTAGGAGCAGAAAGCGGTGCTAGTGTTAGTTCTGGCCCGTTTGGACCCAAACTAAAGTGAGTTTATTCGGTTCTGTGTAACCGAACCCGTTCTGTTTTGTGCTGTATTGTGTGTATGTGTGTAGTTAACGGTGTTAACACCTGTGTTTCAGGTGTATCAGTATGAAGCAGGCGGTGACGGCGCACTGATTCACTCTCGGAGCTCGGTTCACTAATGACCGAATCACCGAGGAACCGACCAACGATAATTCACACCCGCACGGAGAAGAAGAACAAGAGGAGGAGAAGTGAGAAATAACATTTTTAAAACTTTTTTTTATTCACTCTGGTTCAGTATTAATGTTAATATTATACAAATATACTAGCGGTGCTAGCTTTTGAGGAGGCAGTCCAGTCCACGCATGCGCAGTGTAATTAATGAGCAAGCTATTCGAAATGTGATTAGCAAATAGGTCGATGTTATTTTTGATTCTATTTAAAACGATGAATTCACTCTGTCAATAACTGCCCAGTCTGAGAATACTGCATGATTTACTTTTATAAGTGGACGTGGCAGAACAACATTTAGCTTCACTGGCTAATTAGAGCTCTTTTACTAGTTTAATGGCTGAGTCATCCGGCTTCGCGCATGCGCAGTGGGGGTTAAGGCGCTATAGTTCTCTTCTTTTGAATTATTATTATTATTATTATTATTATTATAATATATTATTATTATGAGACCATTTGGGGTGAATTTGGAGCATGTGGGGGGTTCGAGTGACCCCAGAATGACCTATAAATATTCTTTTAATATCTCCAGAACTGAAGCAGCACAAACAAAAAATTTTACGGCACAAACCAGCACAAACTATTCTGCCGATGTTTTGTGTTGGTGGGGGGTCCAACTTCACGCAGGTTGTGTGTGTGTGTGTGTGTGTGTGTGTGTGTGTGTGTGTGTGTGTGTGTGTGTGTGTGTGTGTGTGTGTGTGTGTGTGTGTGTGTGTGTGTGTGTGTGTGTGTGTGTGTGTGTGCTCTTCAAATATCCAGATGTTCGATGGTCAAGTGTGTAGTGTACAGATAGAGTGCACAATTTAAGAAATAGGAACCAGTCAGAGAGAGGACATCGAAATAAGAACAGGAAGCACTGACCAAATAAGGAAATAGATTAAACCGGTACACGGCGTATGGGAGGCAGGAGATCGTGACAGTTATGTTGAATTATAACGTGTTGGATTATAGAAATAAATAAAGTGGTACTGATGTGTGTGTGTGTGTTTTAGGATGAGCTGGAGTGGGGCAAAGAGAACTGCATTCAGATCAAACGGATACAAGAGGTTATGACTCTCACTCACTCGCACACATCTATACACACACTTCTCGACACAGATCCCTAACTATCATTTCTGGTGTGTGTGTGTTAGAGGTGGCCGAGTTGTTTGAGGATCTGAAGAATTGAGTGTCACAATTCAACATGCACATCAGTGAAACTTTTCCCTCTGACTACACCAGCACGCACGCACAGAAATTCATAGTGCAGGTAACACACACACACACACACACACACACACACACACACACACACACGAGTAGAGCAGGTGTAGTTTAACAGCATATGTGTATAAAGAGGCTTTTTTCTTCAGGTCAAAATATATACAGCAGGGGTGCCCAATATGTCGATCGCGATCGACTGGTCGATCGCAAAGGAAGTGCAGGTAGATCGCTAGTTGACGTAGTTAGTTGACATACAGGGCAGCCAGTCTGAGATCTCGTCCTTGCTCTCACCACACGTGTGCGATCAAGCGCGCCAGTGCTAAAGGCTAGCAAGCGAAATCGTGGGGAGAGGACATTTTTCAGTCTTTTAAAGAATTCATTGACAAAACCCAGCTCCAGTGTGCAAATTGATATCAGTCAATGGTTGAGCAGTGCAAATGGATTCATTGCCAAGTGCAGGGAAGACGATGCTTTCCCTGACTTCTTTAACTACCACTGTGTTGTGGATAAAAAATGTCATAAAATAAACATAAGGGAGACCTAGCATCCAGCAAAAGGGAGAAGAAGAAAAAAACGGGCACCTAGACACATAGAAGCGGGATTAGGCGGACATTGACGGATTGGAATTACACTTTAAAGATCTTTAAGAGCAGTAGTAGTCAAAAAAAGCCAAAAAGAGGTATACGAGCTGAGCTGAGGAGTGCTAATACACACACACACACGCTCGTACAGTCAAGGGCGGGCAAGTAGACACAACATACACACACACTCTCTCGCTCTCATACACACACATGAATAACTTTAATAATATCTTATAGTAATAGAGAAACTATAAAAAGACAGAATAGTAGGATATGCAGGACAGTAGAACTGTAATGATATTAAGAAGTTGGAAGTACAGTAAACCGCTTTTCAAGTAGTATAAATATATATAAAATAAGAAATATAGTGCAATTATGAAAATAAATTGTAAACTAGAAATACAGGAAAATGTAAACTTACTCATGACTCAAATGGTGAGGGTTCTTGGCTCACAAGGAAGGCCTTAATTTTAAGAAAGAACCATGAGGAGCCAGTTATAAGGGTGGCTGGGTCAAACTGCCCCCCCCGAGATAACGATAAGACCAAGGTCCCTCCCGGTTGTTTAGTCGTCTTGTCTACGGCATTTTATTTACCTAGGTAATTGAGAATCCTGGTTTCTGACCACCTAAGGTAAATGAGAATCCTGGTTTCTGACCACCTAGGTAAATGAGAATCCTGGTTTCTGATTCTCTATGTAATTCAAAACGCTGGGTTTTTATTTTCTGGGTTATTAGAAATGCCTGGGTTCTGATTCTATGTGTAAGTGAAATAGGCCTTTTCTGGAAACATATGGGTTATCTAGTGTGTAAATACAGTATAAATACTGGAGCTTAAGCTCAGGGTAGGGGGATCACTTCTGAGAATTCTCATCGGTGTGGATCTCGTGTGGTGGAATGGAACAATAAAGCTGGACCCTTGCTTCTTCTCACTCACAGCTGGTGTATTTTTTTCCATCTCCAACTGGTCTCAGAGGTAGATGTGAGTATTTATTGGCTTTTAAGTTGAGTTTTAAATGTTTTTGGGTAATAGGCTAAATTTGAGCCAACAACTGCATAATGCACCAACAAGCCTTATGCACAAGAATGCTAAACGTGAAAGAGATCATGGATGTTGAAACAAAGATCGCCTGTTCTATACGTGCTAGTTCACTTCAAAGACGGCTGTTCCGTGCGCATCTGGAGAAGGCAGACTGCGACCAATCAGCTCCTGCTACACACTGACGTGAGACGGCTTAGTAGGGGTAAATTCCTGCAGAGATTTCGAGAGCTCTGTCCGGAGATAAGCGAGTTTCTTTTTGCTGTTAAACATGCAGAATACACCCAGGTCAATGATTATCAGTGGTTGCTGGACTTTTTTTAACCGAGCATTTTTAACCGATCTGACCAACTTAATTTGGAGCTGCAAGGAAAAGACAAAAATTAAAGGCAGTTAATGCCTTTAAACGGAAAATGCAACTTCTGTTCTCAAAGCTGCAGCGCCATGTTTTTGGGAACTTCCAAAACCTCCCGTCAGATCTGGAGACGCAGCGGAAGGCTTGTGCGCAGTTTAACATTGCACGCTACACGGAGCAGATTGACAGCTGTCGGTCAGAGTTTGACAGACGCTTTCAAGACTTTGCTTTATTGGAGGCATTCGCCACATTCATGTGCTACCCGTTTAGGGACAATGTTGAGGTTGATTCACTCGCATCAAAAATTGCAGCGCTGTTTCACCTGAACTCGTCTGAAGTGGAGGATGAGATTTTTTGAAACTACAGACTGACATTCAGCTGAAGTCCAGGGCTCATGGACAGTTCTGGAACTTACTCACAGGGGAAAATTACCCAAACATGAGGAAATGTGCCACCTCCTTGACTGCATTATTTGGCTCTACTTATTTATGTGAGTCAGCCTTTTCCCTCATGAAGATCATTAAGTCCAAATACCGTTCCACAATGACTGATCATCATTTGGAGGCCTGCTTGAGGCTGGCTACCAGCAGCTACTGTCCGGACTATGCAACCCTGGCTGATTCTATTCAGTGCACGTCGTCAGAGTAAGGTAATGACCAAAAATGTACTGAATTGTATCGCGCCATAAGGGTTCATGCAGTTATGCAAGGTGCATGAACATATATTGTATGTGTGTGTGTGTGTGTGTGTATGTATATATATATATATAAGTATACGCAGTGTATAAATAAATATGTTTAGCATTTTTAGTGTAGGTAGATCTCTTTGACTGGTCATGTTAAAAGTAGCTCGCAAGTCAAAAAAGTGTGGGCACCCCTGATATACAGTAAATATAAATATTAGTCATAATTCGCAGCCTTAGAAGCACAAGCATCCAAAGTAAAATTGCAAATACAGAGTTTAAAATTGTCACCATGACGACAAAGTCCAAGAAGTGTAACTTACTCCTGCAGAAAATAAATAATAATTATTAAGTATCAGTGATGTTTCCGTTGTTCAGGTGGCGATTGCAGGCGCATTTTATCTGAACTGCTTCCTCCAGGGAACTGTGGACGAGGAGCTCGCCTCCAAGGAACTCTATGGAAACGACCCCAGGACCACCATAGTGGTATTCAGTCAGCTTCCATTTAACTAGGGGATTATTATTATTATTATTATTATTATTAATAATATTTCTCTCTCTCCCTCCCTCTCTCTCTCTCTCAGGTGTGTAATCTCCCTCCATTTGCGTTCCTCTACCATAAACAGCTCCAGTCTCTCTTCAGACACTGTGGTTAAATCAAATCCATCTCCTTTGACAGCTCCAGGTGTGTGTGACACCACTGTGTGTGTGTGTGTGTGTGTGTGTGTGTGTGTGTGTGTTTAATTGTGATTTTCTATAAACATGTATTGTGGGTCTGTGTGTATCAGGGCCTATGTAGAGTTCTACCGCTCGTCAATGAGAGGTTCTGGCGTTCTCCCAGAGGTCTCTCTGTCTCTCCTCCTCACGCAGCAGAGACTTCCTCTCCATCTCAACGTTTAACCCACTGGAGAGGTGGAGACTTGGGCAGGGGGGTAGTGTATCTCACACCTCAGATATACACGGTACACACACACGCACACACTGCAGCGAGCATCATCAGATGAGTCATGGTTACATTTTAAGTGAGAGTAGTCATGTGACCACATCCCCTAGACAGTGTGATGTTTAGATGATGTTCTGTACATTAGTGCTGTTCTGTTACAGGTCTCTCTCTCTGTGTCTCTCTCACTCACTGTGTGTGTGTGTGTGTGTGTGTGTGTCTCTCTCAGGGTGAATGTGGATTTTCAGAATCAGTCAGTGAGCCCTGTCGGGGTTCTGAGCAGCTCCATTGAGTTGGAGAATCTTCCGTCTAACCCTGTCTTTATCGTCAATATCACCGAGGTGTCTGTTCCGCCTCTTTCACTTTCAGTGCACAAATAAAAAAGAAGCAGTGGCTCCTGTGTGTGTGTGTGTGTGTGTGTGTGTGTGCACTAACAGGAGGTCCAGGTGCAGCCTTTGGATATTGATGAAGATTTACTGCCCCTGCAAGACCTTCCTCAACTGCGTAGTCTGGAGCAAAGGATGCAACAGAGCCCAGATTACAAGCAAAATCTGGTGAGTTTTTTTCCTTTTTACAATTACACAGCTACTAAGAGAATTTCTGTTTTCTCAAGGTGACACACTCGTACTCAAAGCACAACACTGAACACCACTTTGATATTAGGGAACAGTTATGACCTACTCTTTAGTAGAGATGGAAAACACACAGGGCAGGGTAACTGCAGGAGTAGTGAGAAGCACTGACACAGTTGACGAGGCAATACATGCTTATTAATTATTTGTTTTTATACTAGTGTATATTATTTTTAAAATCGGTTTCAGGTAAACTGGTTGGCGCTTATTGACGGGGTGTATGTGCGTGACTGCACCTGGCGCATATTGAAGAGGGTGATTGCTAACTCCCTGGCAAAGAATCTCAATTGGAGGGGAGTCAATGGAAAGACTTCACTGTCCGCTCTCCAACTCGGAGAGGTCGTGATTGGTAAGTATATCTGTTTACATACAGAATTAGCTGTCTCTCTCAGATGATATGTAAGGGGTAATCCACGGCTAGATGTGCATTAAACGATTTAATGCATGATGTGGAGGAAAAGAACCACTCGTTCAAATCGTTTAATGCACACCTAGCCATGGATTACCCCGCCTATACCATGGTCTTTCCACAATTAATAACGTTAAAGCTGTCATTGGTTTAGAAGCGCAAACTTTGATTAGAAGTTTAAAATAAACTTTGGGAGGTCCCACTTCGGCTCTAATTGGCTATTTATATTTCTCTGGTTTACTTTATTTAAATGGTTAGTAGTCATATGGATCCCAGCATAGCTGGGACAGGCACGCCTTTAAGATTTATTAGTTGGAACGTCAGAGGTATGGGTAATCCTGTCAAGACATCTAAGGATTTTATACATTTGAAACATTTAAACTTCAATATAGTATTTTTACAGGAGACGCACCTACGTCTTAAAGTATTAAAGATCATCAAAGGTTACTCTGCCCTTGGGTGAGTCAAGTCTTCCACTCGAACTTTAATTCGAAAGCAAGAGGGGTCGCTATTTTAATTGACAAAAGGTCACAGTTTTCCTCCACTAACGTTGTTGCTGATGTGAACGGACGGGTTCTGATTGAATTGTTTAAAGCATCTATTGGAAATTTTTTTATTATTAATGAAACAACAGTAGGGGAATACAAAGTCGTACAAAGACACTTGAATCTATAAGACAGTAAAATCAAAATTCTGTATCTTATATCAAAAATCAATCATACATCTAACACATCAAGTATCCTTTTTAACAGACTTAACAGCTTTAGGATTATTCTGTATTGACATTAGAGAGTCGTAAAAAAAAATCTTTAAGTCAGTTCCATTTTTTTGCCTCTGGTAAAAGAGTTAAGCCTATCCAGCAGAAATTTCCATAGCAGTAGTTACCTGACTGACATGGACTTACAGTGTCACAGGAATTCCATTTACAGGTTTTAAGACACCTTGTCATTCACAAACATCTGCCAAGAAAATTAATCTATCATGGTAGGTTGTTTCCTGCTCATCTACATTGACAGAATGAGAGACACTAAATTTAAGTTACCTGTTTAAAAATATAATTATTAAATACATACACGAGAGAGAGAGAGAATAAAGAGAGGGAATAAAGAGAGAATAAAGAGAGAGGGGATAGAGAGAGAGAATTAAGAGGGAATTAAGAGCGGGAATAAAGAGAGGGATGATGAGGGAACAACTGTTTTTTTGTGTGTGTGTGTGTGTGTGTGTGTGTGTGTGTCTTTGTGCTTGTGTGTCTCTGTGTGTGTTTTATGTATGTGTGTTTTACTGAGTAAAATAATTAAATATTTGATATTTGAAGCCAAATATTTTACTCAAGTACTTTTTATTTAACCACATCAACAAAAAATTCATCTCCTGTCTTCCACCTCCTCCTTCTGAAAAGACACAGACGAAATAGAAATCACACACTGCAAGGACACAGCCAGGTTCTGTTTTACACACACCTGAGAGGAGATAAACCAGCTGAACTTTCTAATCTTACATTAAACATCCAACAAGCAGCTTTCGGGTCACAGTGAGATATTAATGACAAGTTCCTGTAACGCTTCTTCTGCTTTAAACTCGAACCTGAGGGTGACGACGCCATCTCAAACTAAAACAACTTCTATCTACAAAGCTACAGTGCAGAAGAGTTACTCTGACCGGGGTGGAGTATTTCAGTGTAGTACCTTCTGATCGGCCATCAGCCTGCCATCATGCAGCTAACCTTCCGTCACCATGTCCTCCATCTCGGCTGCACATTAAATGCAATCAGTGAAACCGGTGCGTAATGAACCTGTAGAGAGAGAGAGAGAGAGAGAGAGTGAATGAATGAATGAGTTCAGATGTTACTTTAACACATCTGTGATCTGAGTGCCTTGACCTCTGACATGATCTCCCTGGCGAGGTAGGAACTGTGAGATTAAATGCTGTGACTGTAAATAAACACTGAAACAGGTGTTGACTCCTGCACTTACCACATGCGCAGAAACTCCGGCAAGAGCCTAAGGATCCTCCTGATCCGAGCCAAACGTATCCTCCACACTATCCTCTCAACACCTACAGGAACACAGGTCTTTTAAACTCACGCACTTCGTTGTACATCTAAACCGTTATCCATGGACAGAACACACACTCTCCCCAAACAATATAAACACAGTAAAATAAAACTCAAGTGATCAAGTCACTGATGAATCGTTAGCAGAGTGGTTGGACATAGTTAAAAAAAAAAAAATAACAAAAAAAAAAGGACAAGTTTTAATTAGCTGAATTGTGCATCCTTACCGCCGGGTCTGGAGCTGCAGCCTGTTGGCCGTGCCCTACGCCACGGTATGGCGCATTTCCTTCACCCTGTCCTCCTTCTCGACTGCACGTGAAGCGTGAGTTAAACGCTGTGACTGTAAATAAACACTGAAACAGGTGTTGACTTACCCTACTGAACTTCCAGCCTTAGACTATTGATCCGAGCGATCAGAGCCACACGTCTCGCCCGCTGAGCTGCCAACAACTACAGGAACACACGGGTCTTTTAAACTCACGCACTTCGTTTTACATCTCCATCAGAAGATGCAGTAGGCCCAATCAAAGGCCAGATAGGTCATCTAGTCCAGATACCTTGTTGCACCATTGACTTATGGTGAGGAGGGAGGGGAACTGTCGTTAGTTGTTTTTGTTTAAACAAACAAGTAAACAAATAAATAATATTTTATATTCATTTCAGATCTGTTGCACTTTTATTATTATTAAATTATTCAACTGTTGGTTAAAGGCGCAAAAAAAGGAATCCACAATGCAATTAATAATTAACCAATTTAAATCTAATACATTTATTTTCTAGTATTTCCCCCCAGAAGTTTATGTAAATACTAATAAAATCTTCTCATTGTTGCCAGATTACACAATCGAGTGCAATTTGAAACATGTTTTTTTCTTCTGTGCATTAATTAGTTCATTATGAATTTAATCAGTTTGCTATGATTTATTCCTAAAATATATTTATTACTAAAATAAAAAAGGAAATCCAGTAGGCAATGATGTCAATAATTAATACATTTAAATTGAATAAAACTATTTTAGTATTTCCCTCCAGATATTGTACACTTACACAAAAAAAAAATTAAATAGACAAAGAAAAACACAGCTTCTCATTGTTGCCAGATTGAGAGACTGAATGCAAATTACATATAAATAATTTTATTAGCTCATTATTTGGTTGCACTTTGTTCAGATTTATTCCCAAAATGGAAATAGGAATTTCCCTGCTGAAAAAAACAATCACAACAGAAACCCTCGTAGAATCTGTAATGTCCCTGTAGGTCTACTGGTAATCTGTTGCTTTGGTGGCATGTTGTGTCTAGTGGATACCATTAAGAACCAATAATGGTACTGGTTTTAATGGTTAACAAATTAACACGCGTTCTCCGTTTTTGATCACACGATGCGGATTCTCTAATGATAGACGTGCGATTAAAGAAAATGACCACATCCTCAATCCTTACATCATCAATCAGCATGATCCGGGGTTGTGTAGAAAGCGGGCTTGTATGAACACAGGTGTGTGTGTGTGTGTGTGTGTGTGTGTGTGTGTAGTGAGTGGGGGCCACGCTGCTGAAGCGCACTTTGTGACTCACGATGAAGTCGTACCTGACAAATCAAGCCGCCAGCGTTTAAAACACACCGAACGCAACCTGAAGCTGCCACAGAAAGACCGCCAGAGAAAGAGAAAAAGATCGATGAACTACGCCTGAACACACCACTCGGGTCACGTGACTTCGGCGTCGATGACCGTTCCGGGAGGAGGGTTGCTCAGTCAACGATTTTCATTATCGATTTTCATCAACTATTATGGATTAGATGTTGCAGCTCTATTTGCAACACATTATACTAAGCATTGTGTGGTATTTGAAGATGTTTGTTCAAGGTAATGCAGTTAATACCCATTGCAGTTCTTTATACTTCGGGGTTATTACTCAGATTATAAATGTATTTGAGTGAGGACATTTATCACCTGTGTGCTTTTTCTGCATTGTTATTAGCATATGTACTGTATGATTTAGTAAAATAATCATAAGCCATTACGTTGTTATTCTGATTACTCTGGGTGTGTGTGTGTGTGTGTGTGTGTGTGTGTGTGTGTGTGTGTGTGTGTTCATGCTCTTGGGTGTGTGTGCTGTGTGCTGCACTTCCTCTTTTTGGTCAGGCCCTAGGCCTTGCTGTAGTTAACTTTTAAGAGACATTGTCTATAAGGAAGAGAGTGTGACTCTGTTCTTTCCCTTATTCTCAATAAATTCTCATTCTCCATATTTTATTGCCCTTGTGTTTTATTTCTATCAAAAATCTTCTCCAACACTGATAACAATCGGTCTGATGAGACCTGAGCCAGGAGAGGACCGTTCCCTTAATGCCAACAACATTTTCTAATCTATCTAGCGCAGAGGTGCCCAAACTTTTTCCTGTGAAGGGCCAAGTTTGGCCCGCAGGCCCTAGTTTGGGCACCTCTGATCTAGCG
Organism: Ictalurus punctatus; assembly: GCF_001660625.3. Classification (NCBI taxonomy): domain Eukaryota; kingdom Metazoa; phylum Chordata; class Actinopteri; order Siluriformes; family Ictaluridae; genus Ictalurus; species Ictalurus punctatus. The sequence continues at coordinate 3,042,406 of NC_030427.2, forward strand.
TGTAGCGGAGCGTTGATTCGGTCACCTGATCGAGTTCTATCGGATCAGACGGTGATCCAAATCTAACTGATGTCTGTGCGAGGTTATTGATGAAGCTCGGTGCAGTAGCTGATGTGAAAGTACATTTTATGCGGTGGCGAGGTGGAAATATGATCCATACGTATCATGAACGAGATAAGAATGATCGGAGACAACTTCAGACTGTGGAAGTATTACAATATTTTCTATAGTTAATCCGTACGTATGAGGTCAAGAGTGTGACCACCATTATGAGTAGGTCCGATTACGTTCTGATTAATCCCTACTGAATCTAAGATGGACACAACCGCTGTTCTCAGAGGGTCTTCTGGATATCAAAATGAATATTAAAATCACAGACGATTAATGCTTTATCTACAGACACAACCAGGTTTGAGATACAGTCTGCAAATTCACTAAGAAATTCAGCATATGGCCCTGGGGGTCTGTAAATAATAATTAGAGGAATTGACATTTTTTGTGGCTACATAAGTTATGCTGGTATAAAGAATTTCAAAAGAATTAAATTTATGACTAGGTTTGTGTGTGACGACTAGATTTTGACTATGGATGAGACCAACACCTCCTCCTCTACCAGTTGAACGAGGCTGATGTACATAACTGTATCCAGGAGGACTAGCTTCATTTAAAGCCATGTACTCGTTTGGTTTAATCCAAGTTTCCGTTAAACACATTAAATTACATTCCTGATCAGTAATGATGTCGTTAACAATAAGAGCCTTAGACGCAAGAGATCTAATGTTTAATAGTTCTAGCTTCTGATTAAAGGTGCTGGATGTGCATTCAGTATGATCTAATTTTAGGTTAATTAGGTTACTAAAACAAACATTCTGAAATTGTCTATGTATTTGTATAGCTCGGGGAACAGACACAGTCTCTATAGAATGTACTACAGGTGTTGGACTATTAATTGAACATTGCTTATGATGAACGTTGTTATTGTAGATGATGTGCTTACGGTAGACAGTCACTTGGAGTGTAGCGTCTTGGAGATGTTGTCAGACAGCAGTTCCGCTCCGAGGCTGCTGGGGTGCAGGCAATCAGGACGAAACAACCTAGGACGCTCCCAGAACAGATTCCAGTTATTAACAAACAGCAGATTCTGTTCATTACACTGTGAGGGAAATTATTAATTTCTACTTTGAAATAGTTTTATTCTTGTTCTGTTTCATTCTCATGTGAGGATAACGACTCAGAAGGCCATGTGATGTCACTGAGATCAGAATGTTTATCTGCTTACAGAGACACAAACATGTTCTTCTGTTCTAGGCTCGTCTAAACATCATCTAAGATCCTAAAACAAAGCCTGTTTGAACTGCAAACAGTACACAGAACTGTATCGGTACACAGAATGATGTCATGCTCTGAGTTTCATATATATAGTAGTGGTTTAGTACAAGGACTTCAGAACGCTCTCATTATTTTGTCCTGCTTTATTCTATCCTGTATTAACCATCTTTCTGTAATAAACCTTTTTACCTTCAGAGGACGAGTCTGTGAGTGTTGTCTAATTTCCACGACAGGAACAACGCACTACAACGCACTACAACGCACACAATGAACACCTAAAGCCCTGTTCACACGGGGACGGTTCAAAACGGTCTGTTTAACGCCTCCTGCCGCTGTCAATGAGTTTTCACACTCGGGCATAAAACACGTGGCGGCAAAGCAGCAGAAACTGGCCACCCAATGAGATTCACACTTTTGTTCACTCGCCCGGAGCCGGTGAAGTTACATAAAAGTACCACTTGATGGCGCTCAAGTACAACACTGTCTTACAGACGAAGAAGAAGCTGAACAAGAAGACGCAAGCACCAGCCATTTTAGTGAGCAAGTATGTGCATAAGTGACCTATCAAAAGTCAAGTTATTGAATTTAGTAAAGGCACATGCAAACCCTTCTGCCCTATATGTACATTTTACACAATCTCCCACAGAAAATAATCTCTCTTTTAAAACAAATAACTACTAATTACAGATTTAAATATAATAAACGCTGTTATTTTTATAATTAGTATTATTTAAATATAATAAACGTTTTTTTTCGTTTGGATGTTTTTTGTTTGGAGAGCAGAAATGAAAAATGCTAACTCTCAAAAATCTCGTTTTTAGAGGAAAAGCCAAACACGCACAGATTTGAACTGATATTAAAGTGTAAAGTTCAAACAAATAGACAAATAAAACCATTGAGCAGTACCTTCTAACCCCCTGCAGAAAGATGGCGGTGACTCTCCAGATGAGCAGTAAACACCATTAACACTCTTCTTCCTTGCTTTTTCTCCCCCAGCTCCTCCTCCTCTTCTTCTTCTGTGCCGAGTTGTACATTACCGCCACCTAGGGATCAGGTGTTGCAATGATGATTGATGGAAGTGCCCCCCGCCCCCTGCCTTAATCTTAAAAAAAAAAGATTAAATAATAATTAAACAAAAGTATGTTATTATAAATAGCATGGTAGAGTATGATGGACTACAATTACATTTATACAATATAATAACATACAATTCCCTGTGTAGGTTGTTGCTATAGAAAAGATAAAGTATTAGAGCATGTTCTGGAGAATTCGAAGGCGGTGTGGTATAAAGTGAATCAGCAATAAAGTTCTCAGCTTGAGTTGTTTTGTTTGCGTGTAAAGTATACAGACAGAGGATATTTCACTGAGATTATGTTAATGAAAAGGCTGTGCCTATTGTACAGGATTGTTGTGATTGTCGTGCAGCTCTTGTAAGATGTGGTAAGGAAATTTGTGAAATACAAACACAAAGAAGTGGTGGTTGCTTCGGATTAAGAAGAAAAAAATCTGCCAAATTGATACGAGTGTAATATAAACAAATGTTTGTGATGCCTGTGAAAGTCTTTCAAAAGTAAATCTGTAGGTAGTTTCCCTTCTGAAGACTGGAGCGAGTAAACACTCCTCAGCAACTGCAGAGTTTTTGTGGAGTGTGTGTACATTTTTGGACCAAGTGTGCCCTCTAGTAGCTGACGGGTTTCTCCCTTTCTCAGATTGCTTGCAGTTCCTCCGGTGTAAACTATAACACGTTAAAGACTTAACGATCCTTGCTATTCAGTAGACGTGTGCCAATAATCAATTCCTCAACGTATCACACTGTTTAACACGCACAATAAAAAAATTATAAAAATCATCAATACTCCTGCTTTCAGTTCAGAAAGGGGCGGTCTCCACGGCAGCGGTGGAAGACCACAGCAAAAAGATATCAGGTGTGTGTGATAAAATTATTACCTAACTTGGAATAAAAATAAGTTGGAATGAACTGAATGTAGCAATACTTGGTCTAGCATTAGTGCCATGTTCACATATCTGATTATTAAACTATGATTTAAGACTTTTGGCACTTCCAAAATGAAATTAAACAAAATCCAGACATGTAAAAAAAATCCACTGGTATAAAATAGCTCAAATAAAAACATAGTGTATAGTCAATTAATTTAAAAACAAAACCTCTATCTGACTGGCTCAAAATTATGAAACAAACATCACTTATTATGAAATTCACAGTTGTGATTAGTTTTAATTGCTCCCTAACGACACCATACCGACTTAAAATTGGTTAAATTCATTCAAATAACGAGAAGATATTATTATAATCGCCTACTACCTAGGCAGCATTTTTTAAATTGTTTTTCAAGCTGAGCTTCTAAGTAATTGTCAAATTTGTAAAGTTAAGGAAAAAGTCCACAATGTCACGTCAATCTACTATAAAGATTTTTTAAAGTTTTGTGCTGTTCGATATAATGTACCATATACATTAGCGATATGAAAACTGAATATTCGCACACGCCCATTGTGCGGTTCTAACCAATCCCATTAATGTACAAACATAAAATGGTTAAAATGACCTCACATGAGCCAAATGAGAGAGTAACAGAAACACAGACAGCAGACTCAAAGGAAGGGCCTCAAATGTAAAGCCTTGAACGCAGAGCCTCAGACGGACCGCCCCCACACCTCAGACGTGCACAGCTACACACATAGATCCTCAGACGCAGAGCCACAGATGCAGAGCTTTCAGAGGGAGATCCTCAGATGAGAAGCCTCAGATGTAAAAACCTCAGAACCTCACATTCTGCTCTGGATTTGAGAGTTAAGAGTTGGTCCTACAGGAGTGTGACTCTCCACTTCCCATCAGATTTAGGGACACGCATGTCAAAGTTCCAGTAATGTATTTTGTTTGGTCCCATAAGGCGAGTCAGAGTGTAAATCTACGTTACTGAAGTACACTAGTGACTGTAACTCGTCTGATGCTAGGCACAATTCGTTAGCCATTCTCTACACCGTCCATTAATGTGAAGGAAAACTGATTAGACCATTAGGGTTGATTAGGGTGGTGGAGCGTTCTCAGTATTTTTCTGGGATTTTCTCTGACTCTCCACCGACCCTTAATTGACCTCTCAGAGTTTCTTCCTGTAGGGAATAATGAAATACATGAACCGGATGCGTAGGGCGCCGATAGATTTGAGAGGCGGATGCGTAGGGCGCCAATAGATTTGAGAGGTGGAGATCTAAAAATAGTAGTGATACACAAGCTTGGTCGCAGTCGTGTTGATTAAGGAAAGCTACAAGGTTACAGATGTGAGGTTCTGACCTTTACGGTACAGTGAGGATGAGCAGAACATCTACACAGCATGGAACTGTGAATAGACTCAGTGTCTGTGGACTCGTGTACACACAGTTTGGTGAGATTATGCTACAGGAACAGTCAAAATACACCATGGCCTTGAATGTTTTGGCCCTGTCGTAAACACTAAACAATCACAACTACTCTGTTGAGAGCGAGAAATGACCTCACAGAGTGGTGCGTGTTGACGTCCATTTTATATAGTTACTGTTTCTGATAGAAAATCGATCTCCCTCGCGCGCTCTCAATTCTGCACTGTAACAGTGTGGGACAGAGACCCAAACAGCAAGGTGAAAATGATCTCTCTGCAAAACATGCGTAAAAGTCGTTTAAACAGATTACACAGGGTCTCTTTCTCCTGCAAGGGGTATGTCAACTTCCGACCAGAACTATATACCCACCCAGCTACCAACACGCACACACACACGCGTGCACACACACTAATTCAGCCACTTAAAAACAGCAAGGACTTTTATAAACAATTAAAAATAGACTATAATATGAACATTTTAACAAATTAATAAATAGCACAAAAAACACACCAGTTAAAACAGTGTAAATACCCTCCTTTATCAAAAGTCTGCTCTTGCGCCCACACTCTCGCTCTGATGCAAGCTGGAGCCGCCTCTTCATGGTCCCCTCGACCTCCATCTCTGCAGCTTTAGCCGTGAAGAGGTTTCTATGAACTGCAGCTTTGGAATAAAGCAACACATATCGTACAGTCATTATGAATCTTAAGCATTAATTACACTTATACCACGGTCAGTGTGAATACTGGATTCTGATTGGCTGGAAGGTGTGCATTATAACTGTTTATTGCACAGGTAGTTCCAGCCAGTTTGATCACCGTGATCATTCCTAAATCTTATCACACTACTTTATCTCTGTGTCTGATTTATTTCAGACAAAATTCCAGATCTAACCACCTAACTTATGGAAATTAAAGTTTATTTTAAACTACTTTTTTCTTTCCAGTTTCATTTTTATTGAACATTTCTCCTGAACACGTCTACATGTCAGCTGAACATCACCTTTTCTCTTCTCTCCTCCCCTCCCTTTCCCAAGGAAAACAAATTGAGCAACACACAGCAGTAAACATTCACAGGTTTTTCTTCTTTTTTCACTAACAAAGGAAAACAAAATTAAAAATGCAGAAAACCCGCCCCCCGCCTCATCATGGATACCCAATAACTGTCGCTGGTTATAAAGATATTGTAAAATCCAACAACAGGCACAAAAATTTAAGTGGGAAGTGTCTAACTCCATAAAGTATACAATAAAGGGATGCCCTTTATAAAAAAAACTTGTCCGTACAACCATTCATCCTATATGTTATTTTCTCGAGTTTCAGAAAAAACATCACGCCCTTTAGCCGCTGGGAGATAGATGGGTATTTAGCAGACTTCCACTGCAACAGTAGGGAACGTCTTGCTATAAGGGATGTGAAAGCAAAAACATCCTTTTGTATCAAGCTCAATGGAACTGAGGCATCAGGAATCCCAAATACAGCAATCAATGGACAAGGATTTAAATCTACCCTGAGAATAGTGAGGTCTGAGGTCTGCTGAGGGTGCGAGCCACCACACACTGGCTTGGAGTGGGACAGTCCACACACAGGTACTTCTTCATGCAATTGTATTTATCCTTACGGTTGGCTGACAGGATCACAACCCCCTTACACACATGATTTAAAGTGAGTGCTTCAGAACAAGAAGTAATGGTAATCTGTAGACTGAGGCTGTAAATCTGAAATTATCTTATGCCGTATGCTTAGACCCATAAAAGGATATACTGTGACAAAAATCACATAAAAACAGTTGCACTACACTGCGTGTGTCACATCACAAAAGGTGAAACGACTTTAACAAAGAAAATCAAACAGCAATATCCTTAAACATTAAATTTTGAAATAAATGAATACACAGTTTCATTTGACTTATTTACTAGAAGTGTCAGGATACTAGCTTTTATTTTCCTTAATGGAAAGCTTGAGTATCAGCCGATACCCATCCGATATCGTTTTCTTTAAGATCTACAACGCTCATTATTTTAACTGAAGCACTCGTTTACCATTAAACTTTCATACAGAAACCCATACATAAAGTATGAATATAATGAATTCAATCCTAGCGAAAGAACAGTCACGTCTCTTACATGCATCAGTTATATGATGTGATTTCTGTTATCTCTGATAGCTGATCCACCGTGTTTTTTTTTTTTTGTTTTTTTGTTTTTTTTGCTGCTATCAGGTCCTGTACCAGTGCCATCTATATTATTTACCCATAGTAATGTAGGTTTTTTTCTTCTACCCCCCACCCCCTTTTTATTTATTTATTTATTTATTTTAAATCATAGTCTTTTCAATCATATATTTCATATCACATTCAAGCAGTTATCTAATCAGCCAATCATGTGCCAGCAGCACACTGCATAAAATCATGCAGGTACAGGTCAAGAGCTTCAGTTAATGTGTACATCAGACAACCATGGCATGGTTACTGGTATCAAATGGGCTGGTTTGAGTATTTCAGGAACAAGGCGTTTCCATCCACACACAACTGTTGCTCTCTCAATGTTTTTTGCACCATTCTTAGTAAACTCTACAGACTGTTCTGTGTGAAAAGCCCAGGAGATCAGCAATTTCTGACATACTCAAACCTGCCCATCTGATATAACCAACCATGCCACAGTAAAGTCACAGAGGTCACAATTTTCACCCATTGTGATGCTTGACGTGAACGTTAACTCAAGTTCTTTTTATGCATCGTGCCGCTGCCCCATGATTGAATAACTACATGAATGTGAGGGTGTTTCTAATAAAATGGACAGCAAGTGCATTACTTATTCCTTCAAATAATGAATATAACGGTCGTTACATTACTAGTCACATGTACGGTTTTTCTAAGCAATACAATACATTTTCTATACCTTAACCCCGAAAAAGTATGGATACTAACCTGAACATTTTCAGCATAGTAAAATACTTTAATATTTGAATCCTAAACAAGCTACATGGTCACACTTTATTCTACCAGTGTGTGAGACCCACCATCTGAACCTGTTGCACCACTCTCTGCTGCAGAGCTCTCAGCAGAGCCTCCTGTCGATCATCGTACTCCATCCTGCACACAGAAAAAAAAATGAAGTGGCGGGGGGATAAAAAGTGTTAATGCTGCAATTAAGACATGATCCTTGCTCAACAGGGCTCTGGTTCAAATAAAACACTACGCACAGTAACCACTGCCTTCCGCTATGAATGAAAGAAAAGCTGTCGAGAAGCTCTTCACACACACACACACACACACACACACACACACAAACTCCACTCAGCAAGAGTGCGACACGTGTCGTGTACAGTTGTGTTCTCTGTGTTCTGTGGTCCCCCTTACTGCTCTCGCTCCCTGTAGGATCCTCTCAGCAGGAAGAACTCTTCCAGTCAGATTCAGCAGCTCGTTCTCAAAGCTTAGACCCCATGTGCTGAGTGTAGTCTGAACACTGGCATTCCTGGAAGAGATTCACTGAAAAATTCAGCAGTGTAAATTGGTATAACGTTCATTTCAAACATTTAATCGTACACCTTCAGATCAAAAGGCTTTTAAGATCATGAAAAACTTTCCAGTCGGGTGTCCACAAACTTTTGATTGGTAGTGTATATTACTATTAAACTTGTGTATTAAACTTAAGAATGATATAATCAGAAAAACCATCATGCTATATGTTCAGCCTCGTGTTGCCCGGGATAGTCTCTGTAAAGTAAATACACATCCCTTATATGCATGCTACAAATGTTTCTTTTGTAAAATTTGCCTCTGGCTTGCACGTTAAGGATAAATTTCTAAATGTAAAGAATGTATAAGTTTCTGTAAAGCTGCTCTGTGACATCGTACGCTGTTAAACACGCTATACAGACAAAAGCAGAATTGAATTATTAATGCAGTCACTTTTATCCGGTACCTGCTCATGTTGTTGATGAATCTGTTGAGGCGGTTCTCCCACTGTTCTGGGGTCAGTCTGGTGTGAGTGGAAAGGTCCTTCATGATGTTAAAGAATAAAGAATGAATGTGTCTAAACGTTTGACGGTAGTGTATGTTTCCAATGCAAGTGCTATAGTATAGGTGTGCTGGGTTATATCTTATATAGGTCTATTAGGTTATACACGTGTCTATATGCAGTGGTTTTCAGTAACTATACAAGAACTGGACTCTGCGCACACTGCAGTACACAAGAGATGATGAAACACATTCTGTTAGACTGCAAAAGGCATGAGGAGTTAAGAACTGAGCTAGAGATGCAGATTGGAAAACCAAACATGACACTAGAGAACTTGCTGGGGAAAACATCTGGGAAAATGCACCTCCCCTAATAAACTATCTAAAAATACTGGGATAAGTGAGAGACTTTAGTAATCTAGTAGGAATATCTAGTATATAGTTAATTATCTCTTTATTTTCTTTTATTTATGGAGTATTGTTTTGGTGGTATTATTGGTAGTATTATTTATTACATACACACTATAATCAGACACTCACTATAATCACACACACTCACTATAATCACACATACATGCTCACTATAATCACACACTCCCTATGATCACATACACATACGCACTCACTATAATCACACACACATACACACTCACTATAATCAAACATACACACTATAATCACACACACACTCACTATAATAACACATACACACTCGCTATAATCATACATACACACTATAATCACACACATCCACATTCACTATAATCACACACACTCACTATAATCACACATACACACTATGATAACACACACTCACTATAATCACACACTCCCTATGATCACACACATACTCACTCACTATAATCAAACATACACACTATAATCACACACACATACACACTTGCTATAATCACACACTCACTATAATCACACATACACACTCGCTATAATCACATACACATGCACACTCACTATAATCAAACATACACACTATAATCACACACACATACACACTCGCTATAATCACACACTATAATCACACACACGTACACACTCACTATAATCAAACATACACACTATAATCACACACACATACACACTCACTATAATCAAACATACACACTATAATCACACACACATACACACTCACTATAATCAAACATACACACTATAATCACATACACACTCGCTATAATCACACACATACACATTCGCTATAATCACACACACACTCGCTATAATCACACACATACACACTTGCTATAATCACGCATGCACTTACACACTCACTATAAACACACACTCACTATAATAACACACATACACACTCGCTATAATCACACATACACACTATAATCCCACACACATCCACATTCACTATAATCACACACACTCGCTATAATCACACACACTCACTATAATCACACATACACACTATAATCTCACACATACACACTCGCTATAATCACGCGCACACATACACAAGATTAAGTCCAAATACCGTTCCACAATGACTGATCATCATTTGGAGGCCTGCTTGAGGCTGGCTATCAGCAGCTACTGTCCGGACTATGCAACCCTGGCTGATTCTATTCAGTGCACGTCGTCAGAGTAAGGTAATGACCAAAAATGTACTGAATTGTAGCGTGTAGTTTTGCAAGGTACCTGAACATATAGTGTGTGTGGGTGTGTGTGTGTGTATATATATATATATATATATATATATATATATATATATATATATATATATATATATATATAATATGTATGTATTTAAGTATACGCAGTGTATATATAAATAAATAAATGTTTCGCATTTTTAGTGTAGGTAGATCTCTTCGACTGGTCATGTTAATAGTAGCTCGCAAGTCAAAAAAGTGTGGGCACCCCTGATATATAGCATTAGTAATAACTAAAAAAACGGTGTAATTACCAGTCTTGCCTCCCCACAAAGTCTGTAGGTTTGTGCTGTGTTTGTATGTGTGATCTGAGCGCCATCCGGTGGACAGACGACATTTTTATTTGATACTCGCGCCATTTTTGCGTTGTGTATGGGCGCAACCAAGTGCATAATTGGAGGGGGGCACTCACCCATTTTCCTTAACAAACGGAAATATATTAAAAATGAGTAGACGTAAATAAATAGAATAGATGAAAAGACAGATCAGTTTGAAAGGTTCATTAAAGGGGGACATATAGAAAACATTTTCTACTGTATATTGGGAGGGAAAGATTGGTATTACCTCAACATTGGCGGGGACACGCCCCCCCCTCAAAAAGAATACGTGGTTACGCCCATAGTTGTAGGAGACACAGCAGCGACGGAGTCGGAGTAGGAGACACATTTTTCCTCAGGAGTCACGGTAAGGATGTTTAAATATGATTATAATATTTATGTTTATAATTGTGTTCTTGTTTGCCAATCAACAAATCAAGATGTTGTTCAACAAGTAATTTTAATCTTAAATTGTAATAGTAATTCTTAACTTGTAATTTGTACCCTCGGTTTTTATAAATTTGTACCCTCCGTTTTTATAAATCTGCTCCCTCCGGTTTTTTTTTTCGCAAATCTGTTCCCTCAGGTTTTTTTTTTTATTATTTATTTTTATTTATTTACAGATTTTTAGCAAATCTGTTCCCTCAGGTTTTTTATTTTATTTTATTTTTTATTTATTTACAGATTTTTAGCAAATCTGTTCCCTCAGGTTTTTTTTTTTTTTTTTTTTTTTTTTTAGCAAATCCGTTCCCTCCGTTTTTATAAATCTGTTCCCTCAGTTTTTATTAATCCGTTCCCTCAGTTTTTATAAATCTGTTCGTCATTTTCTAATAGTATTCTATGTTGTTCTAGACACAGCAGACACGGGGTTTTCTTTCTTCAATTTTAACTTTTCTCAGGAGTTTAAGGTAAGGATGTTTAAGCGAAATATAATTATAATATTTATGTTTATAATTGTGTTCTTGTTTTTAAATGAATGTTAATTAACTACTTTGTAGTAAGCATCGAGCAGATGCCAGCCAGTTTTAGTCAGATAATTAGCTATTGCTCCCTAATCTAAATGATAATAATCGAAGAAAATTTTTGTTCAACAAGTTTTGTAATCCGCGCGCGCGTTAAAGTTGGTTTATATCGGACATTCGCTGTACATTCAAGCTTCTCTATTTCTCATAGAATAAACACACAAAAAAGGACACAATGTGTATTGTCTTAATAATGTGTATTGAGTGGACATATAACCAATACAAATGAATATATTTTTTAATCTTCTGCTGTTAAAGCTCGAGGAAGCGGGCTTTGGGAAACGTAGGTTATCTGCGTGAAGTTAACCCCCCACCCCCACCCTACTCACACACACCCCTAAACGCAAAACTTCGGCAGAATACATACATGTTTCATACAACTAGTTTTAAACATCCACAATGGTCCGAGAGTTGTGTATTAGACCTGTACCTGAGCATTTTGCTTATAAATATATACTCTCTATCTGAAAACATTCAAACCCCTTTTCAGAAATTAAGCTTAGTTTTCAGACATTAATGCTAGTGTACAATACATCTAATGTATTAATGTAAGGAGTTCAGTTTTTTCTTCATATGATGTGTATGTGATGTAATTGACTTAACAAATCTCTACAGCATGATGATTCATGATAAATAATCGAGATCTCAATATTGATCAAAATAATCAGGATTATCATTTTGGCCATAATCGTGCAGCCCTACCACACACACACACACACACACACACACACACACACATACATACATATATATATATATATATATATATATATATATATATATATATATATATATATATATATATATATATATATATATATATAATGTATGTATATGTGTGTGTGTGTGTGGTAGGGCTGCACGATAAATATATATATATATATATATATATATATATATATATATATATATATATATATATACACACACACATACAAACTCGTATGTGTGTGTATGTGGAAACTTGTGACTCGTGAATGACTTAAATGACTCAGTGAATTAAGATTTAAGCCAAAATGATTTTACTTGTGAAATTGAATTACTGTGAACTATCAAACATCCTTTGATGCGAATAATGGACCTTTAAACACTTAAACAAGCCACTATCTGTCTTCAAACCAAGACTTGAGTGCAACCATCAAGCCCAACATGACAGATTATTAATTACATACACTTTGTTAGTGTTTAGTGGTATTGCCTGTTCATTGATTGAACTTGGGGTAGCCTTCCACAAGCTTCTCATGATTTGCTGTAATTTGTGCTCATTCCTCCGGACAGAACTGTTTTGAGGGCCTCATTGCTCAGACATGCTTTTTCACTTCAGTCCACAAATTTTCTTTGGGTGTCAGGTCAGGGTGTTTCTGATGGCCACTCGAGCAGATTTACTTTGTTGTCTTTAAGCCATTTTGTTACAACTTTGGAGGTATGCTTAGGAACATTGCCTTGCTTTACATTTTATTTTTCCCCAATAACCTGTGTTCAATTTCCCTTACTCGCCCTACTAGGCCAAAACCAGTGTGCACTTGCAGCACGAGGAGACGAGTGTGTAGTAGGGTGTTGTTTTTTAAACTACTATATTTTCTATAGTTGCTATCTAAAATGACCTTTAATACAGAGGAGGTGGACTATGGGGAGGTGCAATACCAGTACCCTGATACTAACATAACATAGAGGTTCTCTTTTTTTTTTTGGTAAACAGACAATGCTAATGTTTCCTCTTCGTTACTTGATAAAGTTATTATTTTAGCTGTCGAACACAGTATATTGGAGTTGGAATGAAAGAATGAATATGGATATTATTTTATTTCCACTCCAATATACTGTGGTAAAAATATATATTTTTAAAAACAATAACTTTGCCAATGTCCAAATATTTATGAACCTGACTGTATCTGCTGGGTCTGCAAAAATAATGTAATTAATAAAATAAAAATAAAATAAAAAACAGCTTGGATGGTCATTGTGCATGTTTTTTCTAGTCCAGCCAACTTTTCTGATTTTTATGGAATTAATGAATGAATTTTTATTATTAATATTTTCATGTTTTTTTCATACATCTTGCAATGTGCTTTTGGACACATTATTGATGGAACCTGGAGTCACTGGGTGTTTCGGGTCTTTAATCCTAAGACTCCCTGGACCTGGCCTATGTCCAAATTGCTGATAACCCTCCAGAGCCTTCTTGAAGCTCTCTCAACAGCCTCTGTGGTGTTCCTGATAGTTCTTTTCATTTGTTGTCCTGTGATGTTAATATGCTTTAAGGTGTGGTAGAGAGACAGGCTGGAAAAGCCTCTCCACAACAGGATCCTCATAATAATAATAATAATAATAACAACAATAATAACAATAACAACAACTATCATATGCATGGAGTTTGCATGCTCTCCCCATGTTTCGGGGGTTTCCTTCAGGTGATCTGGTTTCCTCCCCAATTCAAAGACATGTGTTGTAGGATGATTGGCATTTCCAAATTATCCGTAGTGTGTGAATGTGTGTGAGTGTGTGTGCAATTGTGCCCTGCAACAGGTTGGCACCCTATCCAGGGCTGTCCCCTGTCTTGTGCCCCAAGTCCCCTGGGATAGGCTCCACGCTCCCCCCACGACCCAGCAAAATCATAGAACTTTGGGGAAATTAAACTTATGGCAGAAAATTCTACTGAGCTTCGTGCCACTGCAACATTATTATTTTTTTTAAACTTATGGCTCAATACTAAACCTACCAAAAGTTTCTCACTCCCATTTTCTCTCTGCCAGATCATTTAATAAATAAGCTAAAAATCTACAACAGAAACAGAAAGCAAAGTTAAAACCAATAATTTATTTTCAAAGGTTATGTAAACATCTCAAAATATACTGTACCTCTGTTAAACACTGCACAATAATCAGTAGGAATAAGTGGAACTAAATCTTATACAAACTGTACATGAACATGGTCAGAAAGATTCCAACAGGAATTTGAAATGTGAACCTTCGATTAAAACTGGAGTACGTGAGTGAGGGGTGCGCTGCTGTTACCTGTACTCCAGCAGTGTAGTGAGTGTGGTTTGTTTGGAATGGTTTGAGTTTTGGATAGATCAAGCTAAATAAAACACTTAATACACATGGGTAATAATGTCTGTTTTTATATTATTTAAGGTTTTATGCTAAACATAATCCAAAATGATGTACAATTAAAGGTTAGTATAATTATCCTACACTGAACAAGTTAAGTGATATATGTGCACACATACTAATCATGGGTCCAAATATTGCTAAATTTGGCTGAATTATAAAAGCCATTAGTCGTACTGAATGAAGAGTCGTTTGGGAGTTTATTGCTGAGCCAAATGAACTGACTCACTGAAAAGAGCTGGAATAACCATCACTAATTTGTGTATCTTTGATTCCTGTATGTGTCTATAAATCTTTACGGGCCCTGATGTTGCCATGCCAACTGGTCACTCACGTCACGAGTGCAATGAACTCAAAGCAAAAAATAAATAAATACATCATAATAATAATAATAATAATAATAATAATGTAACTGCTGTTTTACTACGTTGAGCAGTGTAAGTGTGAGTTCTTTTGGCGTGAGGTATTTGTGTTGCACAGTGATGAATAATTTGCTGTACATTTCTCTTTAAACAGTGCCTATGTCCAGTGATGAATAATTAGTAAGATTTGATGGTAATATTAGTCTACACTTATTTTCAAACTTTTTGTAACATGTTTTCTGTCTATTCCAGATGTGTTGAGTCCTTCACATTAGAATAAGATGAATAGTTAATGTTGAATTAGGATTTGCATGGATTACATGTGTCTGGATCGGACAGTGTTGCATGTTACGTGGTGGTTTCTTTTGCTGTTGATGTGACCTGTTGTTGTGCTGATGTGGGTCTCACTGCAGTGACATGTTTTAGTTTAGTTCAGTTACAGTCTCTTTGCAGCAGTGTAGTTTGAGAGACTTGTTTCTTTACTGAACCGTAGACTGTTGAATAGAATAAAGTAATGTGTGAATATACAAATATATATTATATACGGTGTGCTATGGACATGCAATACAATGTATACGAAACACAAGTCTCAATATTTAAATAAGACAGTGCAATGGTCACAAACACGGGGAATGGAGCGTGCACAATCTGTGAGTGAATTGAAAGTCTTTATACTGTGGCTGTGACTGTGCTGTGAATTTAATGCAGGTGTGTGATCTGGGATTTGCAGTACATGGCAGAGATGTTTGTGGGCCGCAGTGCAGGATGGGAAATGTAGTTTGTGACATGAGTAGACTTAACACCAACTTAATAGGATCAAATACAGTTTAAATGAAATGGATACATTTATAATGGAACTTTTTTACGCCTTTCACAAATGGCGCTCAGCGAAGGAAACAAATTTGTATTAAATTGAAACCAAGCTCATAGATGATAAATTTTGTTAGACTAGTTAAATACACATACGCATTACTCCTGATTAGAGAGATTTACAGAAAGTGAAGGAAGTTTAAATGTCATGTATGAAGGGTCTGAGTGATATTATGAGTGTGGTACAGTTGTAAGTTAATAAGGGACAAAGGGGTGCATGCACGTCTACCCTTTAAACTAAACACTATTGTTATACACAGTAAAAACAAATTCAGTAGGATGTTTTGAATAAAAATGAGTGGGATAAAAGAGACTAGAGAACTGTAAATACATGTCTAGATCTCAACCTCATTTACTCTATTTTTTTCGTTCTGTATTATTGGGATTATCACTCGTTAGCACAGATGGGATATTAACATGTTAGATTAATGTACATCACAAATAGTCCTAGACTAAAGGATTTAGTTTTTTCATTCACCAGAAGGATATTAAGAAAGGAATTCAGGAAGGGAGAAGAATTAATCTTTGTTGTATTTTGTTGTATTTTTGCAGACAACAGACTAGAACTCTTTGACAGATTAACTAAACATGAGAGTAGAAGACCCCTTTATGAGAGGGGGTATTCCAACAAATGATATTTGATTAGAGATTACACGAAGATGAGAGAACTGAAGGGATGGGAGATTAAATCAAGTATTACAAGAAAAGCAGGGAATTAGCCATCACCTGTGGAAAGAGCCATTTTATTTCTCTCTTTATTTATTTAACCTTTATTTAACCCGAATAGCCTCTCTGAGATTACTTCAGTAATTTTTCAATGATTTAATAGACCAACATTGTTTAATCTCTGCAGCAATATTTCATGATCCACTGTGTCAAGCCTTTGATAAAACAATAAACAGGGAAGTGCAGTAATCACCTTTATCTAGAGATTACACAATATTGTAAAATAGTAAACTGATATATTTATCTTTCATATCAATTCTGTATTTTATTCTTCATATACACATTACAAAAAATAGTACAAATCTAATCAGCCCCTTTGATCTATGCCAAATATCTTAGTTCTGAAAATCTTTTCAGCTTGCTTTAGGTAGAGTTTCAATTTTCAGTCTCAGTCGGACCTGGACAGAGTGCACCTTCTCCTGAACTCTTGTCCCCGACAGCAGAGCCACTTATTGGCAACTAAATCAAAGACTAAAAGAAATATTTACAAAAGATTTATGAAGTTGCTTGGATATCAGTGAGCACTGATTTTGTTTCCAATTTTCAGTAAAATTGAGTACATTAGTAAAAATAACCAAATACGCCAAGCATTTTCTGCAGAGGTGCTTACTGGAAACTTACCCCACGTACTGCCTACAAAAACTGGGCATGCAGCATGCAAAGTTCTGGTATCCGCTTCTCCACTCTTTAGTAGGTTGAACCAAATCACTGCCGAACCCTGTAGAATAAGTGAAGTGAGTGCCATGTGCCTCATGATCATATTCAAATGTAGAAATGATTACTAGGTTCACTAACACTTTTTGGTGGAAGTGCAACACCAACATCAGGAAACACAGCTTCAAAATCAACTTCATCACTCATCTGAGACAGAACAGTCCATTTTTTAATGATATTGAGATAATGAGGAACCGTATGGGTGTAACGTAGAATACACTGAATGTCAGGCCTTATACGGTGGTGTAGTGACATTGGAGGCAGAGCAGACAGACAGAGTGGTGAGGCCATGAGCTGTAATGGTATCTTCTGCAGAGCAGAGGAGTAGGGGATGTCCTCAGTGCAACCACGCAGCGGAGTAATGACTTCAGCTGAGTAAGGAAGCAGAGCAACCAAAGTGGAGCAGGGAGGGTGGGAGATGATCTTTCCTAGGTTGTGAGCCCCCTCCTCAAAGAATTTCCTGAGGGGGCACCTGGCATTGAGCCATTTGAGTGGCTCTGACCCAACTTCCCTTCCCCAGTAGTTCCCACATCAGGCAATTTTTCTCCCCTCTACAAAGGTATGACAAAGAGTGGCCTCAAAGTCTGGGTTTAAGCATCCGGCCTCGCAAGTGCAGGCAATCCCAGTTAATCAGCCTGGAGTGTTCTGGGTAACTGAGTTCCCCCACGCGGCAACTCTTGCGGTGCACTGCTGCTGTCCTCTGCTGACTGTGCGAGGTGTAGCACAGCCTCTTACACCTCACTTGTGCCTTAATACGTCTTAAAATGCTACAAGCAACATATGGAGAAATTAAGCATTTGTTTTAATCCTATGTGCCATGATATGGCAATGACGATTCCATGGATGCAGCATTCTCTTTTAGTGAAACACAACACAAGTTTTAATGCATTAAAAAGCCCTTTTTGTTGGAAAGAAACAGAATGGTAATGGGTAGCTGATTGGCCTACAGTGAGTGACACATCATGTGTAAGTGAGTTCTTAAAAGAGCCGGACACTGCCAGTACCAGCAGTGTGATCCTGACTCCAGGACAGGAGTCAAAATGGTAAAGGCACAGCTGCACAATAGCATTCCAAATAGTGTCCCCAGTGATACCCCTTGCTCACAGAAACAGCACACAGGCCAGTATACTATTTCCCAAAGCACCAGCTCAGCCTAAAACGTCTCTTTACGTAAGTGCCTGATGAATGTGAAGGTGTCAGGGTTGGACTAAAGTCGGAACAAACTGAACCAGTGGACAGAGAGTATCAGCGCGTACTCTCATTTTAAAAAAACAGACATGGAAAAGCATTAAGTATTGAGTACATTGGTAGTTGGGCTATAATGCAGAAGAGTGACACGGCACTACACACAGCCAGCTGCTATTCCTGGGACAACACCACCGATGGACTCTGCATGGTCAGATGGGAGAACTATGCAATAATACATTTTATTTGTTGCCGCCTTTCATAACACTCAAGGATACCTTACAAGAAAGACAACATACAGATATAGGTGCAAGCAGTGATTATCGGGATCCAAGCACAAACTGCTTGTGTACAGTTATACGATTGACCATGTCTCTTTTCAAATATAATACAAGTCTTTAAGTGTCTCTACATGGAAGTGTTATTCTATATATATATTACAATATACAAATAATATTGTCTTCATTTTAGTTGGACAGCAATGCATTCAGTCATGTCTAGCAACTTAACAAATGTTTTCAGTATTTAGGATAAATAAAAATGAAGGTATTTTGAAGATCACAGATTTCTTTTGCAAACGGATTAGGCTTAGATGGTTTTAGACTTTATTGCACTAGACGGTAGAGTAGTGCGTAGTGTAAGTGTACAGTACTTCATTTAGGACACTACTTTAATATTTACTCTCCGAAGTGTGTTTTCAGTACAGAAGTAATGTAATGAGTAAACGCACCGTGCAGACCAACTAATCGAAAATGAGATTCGTTTCCAACGATTTTCATAATCGATTATTATCGATTAGTTGTTGCAGCTCTAAATATAATATAACATTTGCAATCACTGTGATGGAGAAAATATGGAATGCAAAGTGCAATCTTTTTTATTGATCTATTTGTTTATATCCCTATTCCATTCATTTCTATGATTTAGTCATCTGGTGGGCGTGGTTGAGTGCGCAGGTGCGTCATTCAAACCGAGCGAGATGACCGTTGAGGATCAGACAGCGCGAGACAGCTCCTTTCAGGTAAATTGAGGTACTTCTGTTGGTTGTATGAATAAAACACATCACGATTCTGATTAGCGTAGATTTACTACAGGTGCATTATTATTATTATTATTATTATTATTATTATTAATATTAGTAGTAGTAGTAATTATTATTCCTCTAGTTCGCTCCTTCAGTGTAGCGTTTATACTTCTTACACGTTAAACAATATCCATTATTGCGTTTTAAACATGGATATGACAGGATGGATCCCTCAGCTTGCCTTAAATTGACTTTATGACAATGGGAAACAATTCTCTTACAGTTCCTGTGAATAAAATCTAAAGAGTCTCAAACTCCTATTTATGAGGCTCATCAGGGCTCATACAAGCTTTTAGTCATTTAAAGTAATATCACTTTACTCTTAACTGTTCTTTGTGAGTGGTTTTCACTGTAAACTGTCCTGTGGTATCTGTCATTGGTCTCTTTTGTATTACTCGGTGTCTTGTTTATATCCAGAACTGTGTGTGTAAGTGTGCACCGTAGGATCGCTATTCAAGCAACAAATTCCTTGTATACTCCAGCATACTTGGCCAGTAAAACTTATTCTGATAACTCGGGTTTGGACCTGCATGAAGTTGCCACCCTCACCCAAAATGTCGGCAAAATTGTCTCAATCGTTTGTGCTCCGTTTGTGCCAAAAAAAAATTCGTTTGTGCTGCTTCGATTTTGAAGATATTTAAAAGAATATTCATAGGTCATTCTGAGGTCTCTCAGACTCCCCATATGCTCTTAATTCACCACAAATATTCTCAATCGTTTGTGCTGCTTTTGTTTTTAAAATATTAGACATTGACTTATATGCACAAATCTCCTCGGTGTGAGCACACTTTGAGTCGAAGTGCTGAAGACTTTTTCAAGACAATTCATATCATCATTTGTTCAATAAACAATTCTCTTTACTTCATTCACTGGTCTCTCATGATTGAACTTTTCATTTATTTACAAGGAGAATCATGTTACACTTCACTCCCACCACTAGGTGTCAGGGACACTTCTGTTCTCGATGCTCTAGTGGAAATTAGTGTTAGTATAGGGAAAGTCGATATAGTTACTAAATCAAAATTCTGGCCAGTGTAAGTACAATGTTTTAACACTGTCAATTACAATAATATTAGTTAACTTCAATCATAATGGTAAAACATTCAAGAGAGCTAAGATTGTCAATGTTTATTGAACAGAAATCTCACTGCTAATACTAATATGGCTAATGTAGCTATGAAATGCTAATTACCGCTGCACATGGTACCCATGTTAGTTTTTTTAATACATTGTGCATCTAAGGGTCCACATTACCATATTGGTCCTAATATAAGATATAATATCCTTATACATTATTACTAGATTATATTTTCCTTGTATTTTGGCAAATACAGTAATACATGAAAACATGTTTATACTGTACATGACATTTTTTGCATCAGGATTATTTCAGTGGGTAATTATGTTTTGCTTATGCCAGATGCCCAAGAAACCAGCAGTGGACAGGGATTCCATTTTCACAGTCCTCCCTTCATCAAAAGAGGCCATAATCCAAAATGTCAACATAGCTACTCCTAATCAGAGCATCTGGACAGAGCTTAGTGAGCAGCTAGAAAACAAGATCACTGCAAAGGCTCTATATACTTTTGTTAAATTGAACAGACAACATCTGGACTGCTTTAGGGTTTATTTATGAAAGTGATCATGAAACAAGTGGCAGTAATGATGACACTCATTTTGAGCCAGGTCCCGTTCCCCAAGACCAAAAGATTGTGGACTTTTTATCTTGAAGTTTCATTTCAGAAATGGATTGAATTCATGCGTGTAACAGTTCATACAAAAACAAGTTCTCTAAAACACAAAAAAAGGGAATACACAATTCTGAAGTGTAGCATCTGGAAACGTGATAAATCATCACATTTGGGAAGAAGCGAAAAGCCCCTGCACATTTGTCTTTAAAAGAGCCCAGGTCTATCCATCAGCCACAGAGAAATTCATAGAAATCAGAGGCAACTGTGAGGAATGTCATGGCCACATTCACATAAAATGTGACGGAGAGCCTGAAATGAACAGCCCAGTGGTGCTCAAGTGCTTAATTAAAAACTCTGACTCCCTGCACACTGGCTGTTCGAAGCCTGCGATGTCTGGTAACTTGCCTGTGCAGATAGTCAAAGAACTGTGTGAGGAAAGAATGGAACCCTGTTTATGACAACGTGGCAATTTTTCGGAGCACACTTGGTAGTGTTCAGAAGCATCGGCACGTCCCTAATAGCAAGTGCACACAGCTGAAACATTCTGTACTATTTTATCATGTTATTTATTCCACCGTGGCAGTTGTTCAGAGCACATTTGTAAGCATGCGAAAGTATCAGAACGTCCTTAAATAGCAAGAGAACACAGCTGAAACATTGTAATTTTTAAGTATGTAATTTATTCCACCATAGTAGCTATTAAGGGCACATTTTTAAGCGTTTAAACGTCCCTAATAGGCAGAGCATGCCGTTTTTTTGCTGCAGGGTGGTTCCTACTAGGTCTGCTAATGGGACCGCCCTCCTGACTGGCTGCCTATAAAGTCACCCGCTCTAGCGGTGCTGAGCAGCGAGATGTCACAGAGAAGAGTGTGTCCAGTTTGTCGGCGTTTCTACACCAACGTGCAGGCTCATCTCGCCCAGATTCATCAGCAGGGTCCAGAGGAACGCTGGCTTCACCTGGCGGCAGCGAGCGAGCGGGTGATATGCGGGTGCTCTGGACTGCCCGGTGTCTGCATGTGGCAAGAAAGGTTTCCGCCGGCTAGACTGCCACCTGTTCCACCTTCACCAGCTCGCCGGGGACACGGTCAGGAAGCTACTGCTCAGCGCCAAAATAAAGCTGCAACAACTGCAAGCTTTCGGTGAGACGAACAAATCTAAAAGTTGCAAATGTTCTGAACTGATCGAAAAGTAGCAAAACTCTCCGCAGAATTTGAGCGGCTGCAAGCGATAGTAGCCCGGAAAGAGTAGTGGCTCTGTGGGTGAGTACCTAAACTATCTCTAGGCCTATTTTTATTGTGTGTGGGCGGCGGACTCCAGGTGGTCGCCCGGGGTGGACGTCCCAGGATGAAATTTGTTTTTCTTTCACTGATCCCCCCCCTTTTTTTTCTCTTTTCCAGAGCCAATGTTAAGTGTACACGGCTTGGCTGACAAGTCTCAGAGATGTCCCCAAAGCCGCGGCCAACGGCAAGCAGGAGAGGAGACACGTCGAGCGCTTCCTTCACTTTATGTGGGCCAACACAGACAGTCCCCTGGCAGCTGCTGGCTCATTACCCAAAAACACTTAAAATTTAACATAGAAGCCAATACTCACATCAACCTCTGAACCCAGTTGGAGATAGAAAAAAAGACACCAGCCGTGAGTGAGAAGAAGCAAGGGTCCAGATTTATTGTTCCGTTCCACCACACGAGATCCACACCGATGAGAATTCTCAGAAGTGATCTGATACCCTGAGCTTAAGCTCCAGTATTTATACTGTAATTACACAGTAAATAACCCATATGTTTCAAGAAGACTATGATATCAATACCAATAGGGTTAAAAAAGAGCTATTCAACTTACCATTAGCTCAAAAAACAGGGCTTTTCAACTTACAAATATAATCAAAACCAAGGGTTTTCAAATAACCATTAGCTTCAAAAGTGGAGAGATAAAACAATCTAGAGTGACCTTGGTCTTACTATTATCTCGCTGGGGGGGGGCAGCTTGACTCAGCTACCCTTATAAATGGCTCCTCATGGTTTTCTCTTAAAATTAAGGCCTTCCTTGCGAGACAAGAATCTTCACCATCTGAATTATGAGTAAGTTACATTTTCCTGTATTTCTAGTTTATAATTTATTTTCATATTTGCTCTATATCTCTATTTTATATATAGTTATACTGCTTGAAAAACGATTTACTGTACTTCCTACTTCATAAAATCATTATATTACCCTTCTACTGTCCTACATATCCTACTATTCTGTATTTTATAGAGTTTTCTATTATTATAAGATATTACCCTTATAATATCTTAATACTCCTTTTTATTATTCTTATAAAGTTATAATGTTATATGTGTGTGTGTGTGTGTGTGTGTATTATGTCTACATGCCCGCCCTTGACTGTACGAGAGTGTGTGTGTGTGTGTGTGTGTGTGTGTGTGTGTGTCTGTGTTAGCACTCCTCAGCTCTTATACTTCTGTTTGACTCTTCGACTATTAAACCATAGTGTAGTACTCTTAAAGATCTTTAAAGTGGAAATCCAATTTGTCAATATCTGCCTAATACCGCTTCTGTATGTCTAGGTGCCCATCGTCATTCCTTCTTCTCCCCTTTACTGGATCTGGATCTGGACACTCATTATCAGCTTGCGCATCTAACTGCTGATATCATGGTGCTACTTAACTATCTTCGCAGCACCCCCTCTGGAAATGGAAATGCGGGGTCCGTCCGCCCCCCCGATACAAAATCTGCCCCGTGAACGTGTGTATTGACGCCTCTACACAGCCAAAACCCCCCTCCAGCTTTCAATCTGAGGAAGATGTCACCTTCTCTGACCTGGTCCCCGACCATTCTTCCCTCTTCTCACCTACCAGTCCGCCCCGTTCTCAGTGGTCCTCTCACTTCACCTTTGCTGACTTTCCCATGTTCCCAGGACGCACCCCATTTTCTTCCCCCCACCACTCTCCTCAAGATTACGCACCCACCAGTCCTGTGAATTATCAATAAAACTACATATTACTCATACTAAGTGTCCCTCATGTTTATTTCATGTCATTTTTATCCACAACACAGCCCACTTGAAGTACATCGACAATGTCTCGAGAGTCCTTGAATGGATGAAATCACTGTGCCAGCGGTACAAGGTCACTCCGGCCAAGTTATTTCTGACGCGTGTTTCCAAGTTCCTCCATTAACTCGATGAGTAACTGTCCAAGGGCCGAGTTGGCTCCACGAGGCTGTGGAGTCTCCAGAGACTGCTGCAGTGGGAGTGCAGACATCTGTCCGGTCGAGTCGTGCTCCACAGGCAAGGCGTGCGAGCGGAGAAGAGTGAGGGAGTACTTACAGCTCCTGCACGGCAAACTGTTGGACGCTGTCCCTGTTTCACTGGCTGATCTGAACTCGTCCAGCAGACCCGGACATGCTCAACCATTGCATCGGGCTGCTGTGTGCTCACTTCTTTTCGGTCAGCGGACACAGGACCGGAGTCCTGCAGAACCTCACGACTGAGGAGTTTGAGAACCTCGAGAAGGCTGACTCTTTCTGATCAATGTAAGTAACTTCTGGGTATTTCACTTTTATTTCCAGGGGCTGCTGTGTTGTACATGGGGGTGTTTAATATTTTTTCATTCATTGTCCTTTTCTCCCAGGTGAAGCAGCACAAACCTGCCTCTGCTTTTGGACTCGCTAAGCTAGCCATCACCAAGCTGGAGCTGAAGTGGCTGAAAGCTTTCTGCCGCCTGAGGAAGCATATGCCGGGATATGAGACTTCTGTGGGGTGGCTTTTCTTTTCTGGCACACAGGCCAGGATTTCTGCGCATGTCAAGCTTGCCCTGCGGGCACTCGTGGGAAGAGACATCACTGTGTCGGACATCCGCACAGCTCTAGCAACCTACGTAAGCATGATTAAAATGTTTTTTAACAAATTCATTCCAATGTGTTAAACGTTAAAGTGATAGAGAAATGTCTCCTGTTCACAGTGCGAACGCAAAAGACGAACAACGCATGCTCGTGACCAAGACGATGTGCTACAGCAATTTGCTGAGTCGTGGAGCTGTCGGTCAGCGAGGCGCACTCCGCCCAGTCTGCGCTAGAGTCCGCTGCGGGCATAGGTGCTACATAGGCCGGTTGTTTTTGGCTAATGGCCCTGTGTGTGTGTGTGTGTGTGTGTGTGTGTGTGTGTGTGTAAATATTTCATTAAAATGTTTGAACTGAATTCCCCTTGTCAAAAGTACAGTAGCATCACTCATGGCGAGACCACACAACCGAAATTTCCGAAAGTACATGGACTGAGCTCCGGGCGAAGTTCGCAGGCTTTGCCCAGGGAGAGAGCGTCAATTAGCTGAATTTTTTCCTCG
Organism: Ictalurus punctatus; assembly: GCF_001660625.3. Classification (NCBI taxonomy): domain Eukaryota; kingdom Metazoa; phylum Chordata; class Actinopteri; order Siluriformes; family Ictaluridae; genus Ictalurus; species Ictalurus punctatus. The sequence continues at coordinate 3,068,165 of NC_030427.2, forward strand.
TTGATTTCAATGGTTTATGCGTTTCTAGTCAGGGCAAGCTACTGTTTGTTGCACCTCTTCCATCCTCCTCCACGGTCTGAAGCCAGCTGCAGCCACCTTTTCATCACCGTCACAATCTCAGCACTTGTTGCCCTTGATGTTAACGGGTTCTTTCGGACAGCATCTAATGAACATGAGGCAAAACAGTTGACAACTTCTGCAATTCGAGACACGCTAAAAAGGCTATTTATACTTCTACGTCAGACCTTTGCGTTGCCTGATGTGCACCTCTAAAAAAAACTGTAATGACGCGTCGTGTGTATGCAGACAACAGTTGTGATTGGTCATTTGTGCAAACAGAGACCCTCCCCAGGATGATAAATATATCTGCAGTAATTTCATATTCACTGAGAATAAATGTAATGAAGCAGATTGCTTGTAGCTTATAATAAAAGTGCTGAGGCTTATTACACACTTATTCAAGTTACAGTTAAATAATGAATATGGGCTTAAAGTGCAGTCCCTCATCTTTAATTTAAATGTATTCACATCCACATTGGAGGAAGGGTTTAGGAATTACAGCTCTTTAATATGTAGCCCCCTCTTTTTCAAGGGACCAAAAGTAATTGGCCATTTTACTCAAAAGCTGTTTCATGGACAGGTGTGGGCTATTCCTTCGCTATTTCATCAGTTAAGCACAGGGTAGCTGCAGGTATCAGCACTTACATTTTTGGAAATTTCTTGCCTATGATATTAAAAAGTATTAGATTTGAAGACCTGCACATCACTTCAGTCATGCTACACGATGCATCAGCTTTAATGGATTGTGTTCACGCATATACATCCATTCCTGGGTTTAAGTAAACTACAGCAGGGTAAACTTCTATAGAGGTAGATGGGAGACTGTTTGCATTACCATTTGCTCCAACAGTGAAAGAAAAATCCAGTATTTCCTTTCCATGACTTTCCAGGAAAGGAAAAAACTAGAGAGATAAGACTTTAAGGACCTGCAGACAGCCTGTAAGCAGGTAAAAGGTCTGGAGTTGATTCCAGGTGTGGCATTCACATTTGGAAGCTGTTGTTGTGAACGCACAGCATGCGGTCAAAGGAGCTCTCAATGCAAGTGAAACAGGCCATCCTTAGGCTGTAAAAAAAGATCCATCAGAGAGATAGCAGGAACATTAGGAGTGACCAAATCAACAGTTTGGTACAGTCTGAGAAAAAAAGAACACACTGGTGAGCTCTGCCACAGAAAGGCCTGGATGTCCACAGAAAACAAAAGTGGTGGATGATCGTAGGATCCTTTCCATGGTAAAGAAAAACCCCTTCACAACACCAGCCAAGTGAAGAACACTCTCCAGGAGGCAGGCGTATCATTATCCAAGTCTCCCATGAAGAGACGACTTCACAAGAACAAATACAGAGTTCACCACAAGGTGCAAACCATTCATAAGCCTCAAGAACAGAATGGCCAGATTAGATTTTGCCAAAAAAAAAAACATCTAAACAAGCCAGACCAAGCATTCTTTGGGCAGATGAAACTAAGATCAAACTGTACCAGAATGATTGGAACAGCTCGTGATCCAAAGCATACCTCATCATCTGTAAAACACGGTGGAGGGAGTGTGATGGCATGGGCATGCATGGCTTCCAATGGCACTGGGTCACTAGTAGTTATTGGTGATGTGACAGAAGATGCAATCAGATGAATTGTATGTGAATATATTGTCTGCTCAGATTCAGCCAAATTCAGTGAAGTTAATTGGACGGCGCTTCACTTTACACATGGACAATGACTCAAAACATACTGCAAAAGCAACCCAGGAGTTTTTTTAAAACAAAGAAGTGGAATATTCTGCAATGGACAAGTCAGTCATCTGATCTCAACCCGGTCGAGCATGCATTTCACATGCTGAAGACAAAATTCAAGGCAGAAAGAACCATGAACATACAACACCTGAAGACAGCTGCAGTAAAGGCCTAGCAAAGCATCACAAAGGAGGAAACCCAGCATTTGGTGATGTCTGTGGGTTCCAGACTTCAAGCAGTCATTGCCTGCAAAGTATTCTTGACAAAGTATTAAAAATGAACATTTTATTTATGATTATGTTCATCTGTCCAATTACATATGAGCCCCTTAAATAAGGGAACTGTGTATAAAAATGGTTGCAATTCCTAAACGTTTCATATGATATTTTTGTTCAACCCCTTGAATTAAAGCTGACGGTTGCTGGCCTAAATTTAGCCAATTACCCAAAGACACTTAAAATTCAACATAGAAGCAAATACTCACATTTGCTGTAGATTGCTGTAGATGCTGTAGGCAAATTCTGTATCGAAGAAGAGGGGGGAACCCTGGATCTCCATTCCTAGAGCGGGTGCTGCGAAGATAGTTAAGTAGCATCATGATATCAGCAGTGAGATGCACAAGCTGGTAATGAGTGTCCAGATCCAGATCCAGGTCCAGTAACGGAGAGAGAAGGGACTGACGACGGGCACCGGCACCTAGACATACAGAAGCGGTATTAGTCAGATGTGGATAAATTGGAAAAACACTTTAAAGATCTTTAAGAGTAATACACTATGGGTTGTTAGTCAAAAAGTCGAAAGAAGTGTACGAGCTGAGGAGTGCTAAAACACACACACACACACACACACCCTTGTACAGTCAAGGGCGGGCAAGTAGACATAACACACACACACAATCTCTCTCACACACACATACTATTATAACTTTATAAGAATAATAAAAAGGAATATTAAGATATTATAAGGGTAATGTCTTATAATAATAACATATATATATATATATATATATATATATATATATATATATATATACTCTTTATAAAAATGATAAGAAGTAGGAAGTACAGTAAACTGTTTTTTCAAGCAGTATATATAATAAGAGATATAGAGTAAATCTGAAAATAAAATATAAACTAGATATACAGGAAAATATAACTTACTCATGATTCAGATGGTGAAGATTCTCGTCTCGCAAGGGAGGCCTAAATTTTAAGAGAACCATGAAGAGAGCCAGTTATAAGGGTGGCTGGGTCAAACTGCCCCCCCCTCGAGATAACAATAAGACCAAGGTCCCATTAGATTGTTTAGTCTCCTCCACTTTCTATTCTCTAGGTAAATCAAAACTGAAGATTCTGATGCCCTGGGTAACTGAAAACTCTGGTTTCTGATTCTCTGGGTGACTGAAAACTCTGGTTTCTGATCCTCTGAGTAACTGGAAACTCTGGGTTTTTATTTTCTGGGTTATTAGAAATGCCTGGGTTCTGATTTTATGTGTAAATTAAAACCCCTGGTTTCAATTCTATGTGTAAGTGAAATAGGCCTTTTCTGGAACATAAGAGTAAGGTAAATGAGCTCTTTTTTAACCCTATTGGTAGTGAGATCATAGTCTTCTTGAAACATATGGGCTATTTAGTGTGTAAATACAGTATAAATACTGGAGCTTAAGCTCAGGGTAGGGGGATCACTTCTGAGAATTCTCATCGGTGTGGATCTCGTGTGGTGGAATGGAACAATAAAGCTGGACCCTTGCTTCTTCTCACTCACGGCTGGTGTATTTTTTTCTATCTCCAACTGGGCTCTGAGGTAGATGTGAGTATTGGCTTCTAAGTTGAATTTTAAGTGTTTTGGGGTAATAGGCTAAATTTGAGCCAACAGCATCGAGGCAGCCAAGTTGTTTATCACTAGGACCCTGCTCCTATAGGACAGCTATGATTGAATCCATCTCCATCTATTTAGATTTTCTAGAACCTTATTGGTCAATCCATCCCAGTTCTTCTGCATATATCGATCTGTGCCAAAGAAGATCCCAAGTATTCTCAGTCCCTCCATGAACACTCCTATGGGAGGTGAGGTATATTTTCCTCCTGCCATTGACCTAGAAGCAAGGCATCAGTTTTGTTCCAGTTTACGCGTGCAGATGATGCGCTCTGAAAGACATCCAGGCCAGAAAACACATGACTGATGTCATCCTCGGACCTGATTATCACCGTCAGATCATCAGCATATGCTGTGACCTTGACTGTGGTCACATCAGATAAGTCAGGGCTTAACACTGAAAACCCTTGCAGATTTTCTCGCAGGTGTCTTAGCAGGGGCTCAATGGGGAGAGTGTACAGCAGACCGGACAGGCTACAGCCTTGTGGAACACCTCTGTGCACGGAAAAGTTCTTGTTAGTGTTCCGTTTATTTTCAGCATACTGTACACATCAGTGTACAGCAGCCTAATCCATGAGATGAAGCGTCCACCAATGCCCAAAGCTGTTAGGGTCTTAAAAAGATAACCATGATCCAATCTGTCAAAAGCCTTCTCTTGACCTAGTGACACTAGTCCCATCTCTACCTTATATAGCTCTGTGAGGTGCAACAGGTCTCGCACCAGAAAAAGGTTGCTGAAGATTGAGCGTTCTGGGATGCAGTATGACTGGTCATCATGTAGTATTGTGGCTAAAAATCTTTTAAGGCGGTTTGTTAATGCCTTTGAAAAGATTTTATAATCTGTCCCAAGGAGGGAGACAGGACGCCAGTTCTTTAAGCTACCAAGGTCTCCTTTTTTGGGTAACAGGGTAATTACAGCTCTCCTACAGCTAAGGGGTAAGACTTTTGTTTCCATACATCTGAGTATGACAAAGTGCAGGTCTGGGCCAATCAAGGACCAGAATGTTTTATAAAATTCGGAGGTCAATCCATCCAGCCCCAGTGACTTTCCGTTTGACAGTTGTTGAGCAGCTGTACTGAGCTCTTCTAAGGACAGTGATTTTTCAAGTTCGTTTCTCTCACCCTCGCTCAGCTGTGGTAGTCCATTCAGAAGTTCTTCAGTTGCTTCAGGATCACATGGTTGACTATTGTACAGTTCCTCATAAAAAGATAGCGCTTGTAGAATGATGTCATCTTTGTCGGTAGTTTCTTGTCCATTGGGTAGTTTCAAGTGGCTGATGGACTTCTTCTCTCTGTTTTTTTTCTCCAGTGCAAAGAAGAAAGATGTAGATGAGTCCATTTTAGTATATTGTGTAAACTTGGCCCGCACCATGGCACCTTGATCTCTCTCTTCATACAAGTTTTTCAGAAGAATTTTATATATATATATATATATATATATATATATATATATATATATAGAGAGAGAGAGAGAGAGAGAGAGAGAGAGAGAGAGAGAGAGAGAGAGAGAGCTTCTAAATACTAAGGAAATTGAAAAAGAGCCCTGAAATGTTAATGGAAATCATGGAAGAACTTTGAGACTGAAAAGAGAGGAGAAGAGTCTCCTAAAACTGGGGAAAAGAAAACCCTCTCAATATTATGAAACTTGGGGAACAGCATCACAAAGATGAGTTGAGACGTGTCTTTCATCAAATCTGGTGAAATTGAGAAAGATCCAAATTGAGAACGAGGAATTCAAAGAAGCGCATCATGATTAAGAATGTGCCTTTCAAGAGGAACATGAGGAAGAGCTGATCTAGCCTGGCAACGCTGAGAAAGAGTCTTTTAAGACCAAGGATGTTGAGGAGCCTCTCAAGCCTGAGGAAGGTACGGAAGAAGTTCTCAAAAATAAGGAAGTTGAGGGAGAGTTTCTCCAAAATAAAGAAGTTGAGGACGAGGTTCTCAAAAATAAAGAAGTTGAGGAAGATTTTCTCAAAACTTAGGAAGTTTAGGAAGAGCCTTTCAAGCCTGAAGAAGTTTAGGAAGAGTCTCTCAAGACCAAAGTGTCATGATTCCCCCTTGAAGCAGCGTGCTCTAAGCGCGAATGCGTGAGCACCTGCTTTTCCGTTGTTGACCGTAGTGACATCTGGACACGTGTGTTTTGTTTATGTTTCTGTCATGTCTCCTCCCTGTTCTGTCATTGGCTGGGATTTCACGTGGGTCTGTATTGCTCTCAGCTGCTAGCGGTTTAGACGCTGATCATGTCCACATATATACCGCGCGCCTTCCAGCACACAACGTGGAACATTATCGTAGAGTTAGTTTAGTTCGTGTCGTAGTCGTAGTCGTAGTCATAGTCACGGTCCATGTTTAGAGTTAGTTCGTGCTGGATTATCCGCTCCCAGTTCCTCGTCATAGTTCGTTTCTCGTTTTGTTTATCGACCCTGTTTTCCGTGACCATGACCTAGATTCCAGCCTTGCCCCGTGTATGCCTGTTTTCCAATCGCCTGACCTCTTGCATGTTTGCGGATTACGTTTTGGATCACGTTTTGGATTTGTCTGCCTGTCTCTCTTTCAAATAAACAACTGTTCATCCTGCACTTGCATCCGTCCTATCTCCGCTCCGTCACGATACGTGACATAAAGAAGGTGAGGAAGACTTTCTCAAGACTTAAGAAGTTGAACTGAAAGGAAGTGTCTCAGGTCTGAAGAAGTTGAAGGAGAGGTTTAAAAAATAAGGAACTGGATGAAGTGGTTCTCAAAACTGAGGAAGTTCAAGAAGAACCTTTCAAGCCTGGGGAAGAAAAGGAAGAGTCTCTCAAGACCAAGGAAGGTGAGGAAGATTGCTACAAAGCTGAAGAAGAGTCTCTCAAGTCTGAAGAAGTTGAGGAAGAGCGTCTTCTCTTCTCTCCACTTGGGCAGGAAAACCATCCATGAGCTGCAGTAAAATGTAGCCTTAGTGTTTGTTGATACAGTGGGGGTCATGATGTCTGAGTCCAGCAGCAAGAATTGACCATTTTACTCAACTGGCCAGGTTGGTACACCTGCTGAATAAGATGTTTGAAACCTATTTGACTTGTCGAATAGAGTGCTTTTCAGTACAGAATCTAACTAGAAAGATTACTGGTAGATCAGAGAGAATAGTCGGGAACATATAAAAGGATTTGAAAACATCTTTTCCTACATCTTTGTGGGATTATATAACCGACTTTAAGTCCGGCAGTAACACACAGGTCTTTTTTCCAGAAGTGTACTTAACTCCAGAGGTAGCTCAAATAAAAAATGGAGACAATGTAAACATTTTGTTATCTTTTAAAGGCTTGCAAAGTCTACCGTTTTCCATGGTGAACAAACAAAATGCATATATTTCCTGTGTAAAGTCCTACTTTGTCGGACATCTAAGGGGGAGGAGGCATACAGAATGGAGGACTCATTTCTTGACCGGGAGATAATGAACCTTCATGGCAGTTATTGTATAAAAACCCTCTACCAAAAAGTTCTGTTGACTTACAGTGGCGGATTTTACGTTGTGCATTACCAACAAAAGTGTTTTTGTTTAAATGTAAATATGCATCGTCTCCACTGTGTACTTTGTGTGATGAACTCGATACTGTGCTTCATGTCTTTTGTGAATGTTGTAAATTATCTCCGCTCTTTAATCTATTGTATACAATGTTTCGTAGTTTGGGGATCATTTTCTCTAAAACAGGGTTTATTTATGGGGTAGATATTCTCGCTACAGGCAGGAAATCTGTACCTATTCGGATTTTTTGGTCGTCAAGCAAAATTAGCCATTTAGAAGGCTTACAAAATGGGATTGGAAGGGAAAGAAGTAAACATGGTTAAATTATCTAAGGCCTTGGTTGAGTCTAGGATTAGATTAAAGTACGAATTTTACCAAATGAATGGTGATCTTCCGATGTTTGAGAAGAAATGGTGTGTAAACAAAGGGGTGACTTATAAGAGGCGAGAATCTCTTTTTCAATTGGTAATGGTCGTTAAAACAATGTGTTCTGTAAGGTTTTTTTAAATTGTAGAATAAATTATATTTTAAAAGTCAAAGTCTCTCTCTCTTCTCTCTCTCCCCATAGATGTGTCGTTATCTGTAGCATCCCTGCTGGTGCCTCTACAAATTACACCTGCAACATGAGGGGTCGTCATGTGAACATCATTCCCGATGTTATCCAGGCTCTCACGCTCTGTGAAGTGGAAGTCTATGGGGTTCCAGGTTACACTTTTGCATCCAGTTCACAATTTCATATACGTTTGAAGTCAAATTAAGTTTTACAACAGCTGCTAAATGTCAATACTGTTAATTTTTTTTAGTGCCTGTTACTAAGAGGGCATTTCTGAGATTGAAGTTTAACAGCAGTGAGGATCTTATGAACCCTACTGTGAGGGACAAAATTCTTCAAAAGGTTTGTGTTTATGACATGTATGGTAGATTCATACATACACAAATAAATAAATAAATAATAGTACTTTTTCATCATAGATGATATCTGCCAATGTCCAGCCTTCAGTGCGTCAGATCCGTTGGACTAAGGAACCAGAGGTGGAAAAAGAAACTTAAAAAACGGTAGGAAATATCACTACTACTACTGCAATAATAATAATAATACAACTACTTCTACTGCTAATAATAGTAATATAGCCATAAGAGGCAGTCTGTGGGGTCCAAACACTCCCTGCGTATAGCACCCCCAGTGGCCAGTTCTTGTCAAGATTCATAGAACAATAGAGACCATATGTGAACTTTCTTACACATCACATTTTGTGATGATAACTCAACGCTAGTTGTGTAACCTACCTGCTGAAAGCCAACTGGCAGAAGGCAGACTTTTTTTTTTTTAAGTAATTCAGTTACAGATTAGCAGAAAGCGCACAGCAAATTCTGCTCAATTGGAATTTTGGTTCCTGAGAAACAGCTATTTGAACTTAACGCTGACCCTTATAAACATGAACAGCACGCCCCAGGTAGCCAATTTGAGTGAGATTGCATCAGATACTGTGGGGTCCTTCCCTGAACTTTATATTCAAGTTTTGTGGCAATAGCTTAATGGGAAACTTTTCAATTATCTGATAGGCCAATGACAGGCATGTTTTTTTTCAGTAATTAAGTCATCATGAGAATCTATTATAGATTAGCACATACGGTATATCTACCATATCAAATTTCAGCTTGATCAGACATACAGTTCCTCATAAACAGCTATCTGATCTTAGCTCTGCTCCCTTAGTATGACCAAATTTGGCACATAGCAAAAAATGCTAAACTAACTTTTGCCAACTAGTGCTAGGATGTTTGGCCTAGCTTCAGAAATTTGGTGACAGTCCTCAATAATTAATTTTTGGTGTGATGCTCACTAATTATCAAAAACATGTTGACATTTGTAAACAGCAACATCTCACTTTCCTGGGTAATGGGAGGGAGTACTACAACCCCAATTCCAAAAAAGTTGGGATGTTATGAAAAATGTAAATAAAAACAGAATGCAATGATTTGCAATCTCATAAACCCATATGTTATTCACGGTAGAACATAAAAAAACAAATCAAATGTGTAAACTGAGGAAATGTAGCATTTAAAGGAAAAAAATAGGTAACTTTGAATTTATGGGCGCAACACGTCTCAAAATAATTTGGGCGGGGCAACAGAAGGCTGGAACAGTAAGTGTTACTAAAAAGAAACAGCTGGAGGAACATTGTGCTACTAATTATGTTAACTGGCAACAGGTCAGTAACATGATTAGGTATAAAAAGAGCATCTTGGAGAGGCAGAGTCTTTCAGAAGTAAAGATGGGCCTCTGTACACCAATCTGCGAAAAACTACATCTACAATTTGTGGAACAATTTCAGAATAATGCTCCTCAATGTAAAATTGTGAAGGCTATGACTATCTCATCATCTGCAGCACATCATATCATGAAAAAATTCAGAATCTGGAGAAATCTGTGGCTCTCCTTATAGATAGCTTCACCATATCAACGACTAAAAGTTTTTATTAAAGTAGTACAGCACAAATCTGTTTATTATTAGACTTTGATTATGTGGAATGTTTGCCAGAGAAGTCTCTGTGAATGATTTGCTATCATAGAAAGGATAACTTATTACAATGAGCTCGTTAATATAAACCTGAGATATGAATTGCAGCCTTCAGACCTTCTGACCTATCAGATTCCAGAGTGCAACAGCAGTGTGATATAATTTGTATTAAATACACTAAAATCTCTCTTGATAGTTATATGAAATTTGCAGAACATCAGTTTACTGTTACTTATTTATTAATTCATTGATTTATTTCTTTTACCTGAGTGATATCACACTGAAACATGAAATATATCTGAAACAACAAGAAGAAGATGAAGTGGAAGAAGAACTGTTCAAAGAACAAAAAGAAAAAAAATCAAATGTGTGAGGTTTGGGTGTAGCACTTGAAAATACTAGCTAACTGATGTTATAGGTTTATTAATTAGAAGTACTAGAAGTTTTTTAGTTTATTTGTTTGGGAAATGTATCTATGAAAAATTACCACAGGGTTTGTACAAGGTGCTTGAATTTGGCATTTGGAAATATAAGTACTGGAAGACCTTAAATAGCCTTTTTTTATGTAACAGTGGTTAAAAAGTGCTTGAATGTTATTTATTTATTGACTTTTTATCAATCACTTTAAAGGGTTTATTTTCAAAAGAACACGAATACAACCCTTTCACTCAAAATATGACTCCCCGCTGCAGCCCCTCCTCCTCCTGCTGTTCACTCATTCATTTTAACAGGGACAGCTTCGGACCACTTCTCAGACCCCTTTAGCAACTTTTTTTTTTTTTAAAGCACCTAGCGACATATCTAGAGACTTTTCAGACAAACCTTAGCTACTTTCCGTAGAAGAGAATGGCCAGTACTGCCTGGTGAGTGCGAGGTCCTGCTTTCAGAAACAGAAAAAATATGTAAATGAGAACAGCTTTATTGGGAATTCGGCTGTATTAAAATTCAGCATGTGAGCACAGAGAGTAGGATGTATTATAAAGGGCTGACTCTAGGCAGAGTGAAAATACGATGCAATGGTGAAATTATGGTGAAAATGAAGCAATGACTGGGAAATACAAATTTAGTCCATCACGGCTGGGAAAAGGGGCTATATTAAAATGGTTGTTTAAAAATATATATATATTTATTATTATTATTATTATTATTATTATTATTATTATTATTATTAATATTTTTTTTGAAATGAAGGATATGTTTGAATGACATCTCTTGTATAGTCCTTGAAAGAAAAAAAGTGCTCAAAGTCCTTGAAAGTCCTGGAATTTCATTATGAAGCATCTGTACAGTACATCTGTACTGTACCTGTTATATGTACTATGCGATTGATGTATTAAACATGCCTCTTGATTTCTGGGTTTAGCATAGTTATACCTCGGTTTGAGTTTAAAACAATTGCTAGATTTTCTGGTAGAATATTGCTAGTTAAGTTTCTCTCACAGATATTACTGAGTAGATAAAGTATATTCAGTAGCTTTTCTGGGATAGTGAGAATTTAGGTTAATATAGTAGAAAACAAAACACTCAGATTATCCTGGTTGTAAGAACTGCTCATTCATCTGTACACCTTTACAGTTTTCACTGCAGATATATCATCAGCTTTATTGAACAAGACTCAGAATCCTTGACACCTCCCAGCCAATCAGTCATCACAGTCATGATGAATTTTTGTATGGTTGGAAGCATGTTTAAAACACAAAGTGCTGTGATCATGTAAGAATGAGGTTTTACTCACTGGCATAAATGTGTTCACTTTAAACTTTGTTCCTTCCCTTAAACACTTACCTGCTTGAGAATTTCCAATGTTTGTAGAATGATGATTCTCAGTACAGCACATTGCCAAGTATTAATGGGCTTTAAATTTATTTATTTGTGACAATTATGGGATTTTCTAATTTGTTTAATATGTGAACTTCTTATCACTCCACCGTAGAAACAAAACAAAAAAAAACCCAAACCACTAAATGCTAGCTTCATCTTCTTTTAATTTGATTGTCAGTGCTCAACTCAAACCAACAGCAGTATTATTAATAATATCAGGAATGATTGTGTCTAAAATCAACCACTGATTATATCCCACTTGTTTGTTTCTAGATTGTATGATTTATTTAGCCAAATCTAAACTCACTTCTCCATTTGTGTAACTGGATACTCAGGATAATAAAATTTCACTCTCGTTTCCATCCATCCCCATTTTCTACATCTCCTATCATACAGGAACCTTGAGCCTATCCCAGAGATCATAGGGCACAGGACAGGGTACACCCTGGACAGGGTACCAGTCCATTGCAAGGCACACTCACATATACATTCACACACCCATTCATACACTACAGACACTTTGGACATGCCAATCAGCCTACCATGCATGTCCCTGGACAGGGGGAGCAGCACAGGGAGAACACGCAAACTACGCACACACAGGGTTGTGGTGGGAATCAAACCCCCAACCCTGGAGGTGGGAGACGAACGTGCTGAGAACTAAGCCACCGTGCGCCCCACTCTGGTCTCTTTAATTTAATAAAAATGTGACACACAGAATAGCACAATGTGCTATCAAATAAATAGTGGGTGACTGTTTTCTTTATAGTGTATATGCACTGTGAATGATTTCTTATTTAAACACATAAATGTAACTGACATGCTGCTTTATTAAATCATAGCAACTTGAGCACCTGCCTAGCCCAACTCTGAATATGAGGAACTTTCCTACACGAATATTGACATAACTAATGGTCTGCACTTATATAGTGCTTTTTAACCTTAGCAGTGTTTCCCATTCACCCATTCTCACACCAATGGTAGCAGAGCTGCCATGCAAGGTGCTAACTTGACATCAGGAGCAGCTTGGGGTTCAGTGTCTTGCCCAAGGACACTTCGAGTCATGTGGGCCAGGAATCGAACCTCCAACCCTACGATTAGACAACCTGCTCTACCACCTGAGCACAGCCACCAACTAGATAACTAGATGTTTAAGTCAGCTTATCCCATTCCTACATTTTCTTGTTACATATAGATTAAGTCTCTTAAGTGTTTCCTACATGTATATATATTTTTTAATTTGCATGTCTACCAATATGTAAGCCAATGCATATGTTTTACACTACTAATACAAAATGTCCCAGTGAGGCCTTCCACACCCATCAAAATATTGCCATCTCACTGTTTGACAGAAAAAAAATATAACAATGATGCTTTAGAATTAGATAAATTAAGTTTCTGCAAGATATGAATCGAACTATTCATTTAGAACTCAAAAAGTACATTAATGGCTTTAGTAATGACCACTGTGTATCCCATGTAGCACACTAACCCTAATGTGTATGACCGCATGTACTATGTTGCAATAATAATAATAATAAAATTTATTATTATTATTATCACCAAATAATCACTTCACTGGACAGGAATGTGATGTAACGACACAGGACAGTTAGCAGGAAGTAAGCGCAGGAGCGCCGTCTTTATTGATAAACAAACTAACAAAACACAAGAAACGCGGTCTATGCTGAACAGGACTAGCTGGATCAACCATGGAACTACAGTCTAGGCATTACTCGAAAACAGAACATGGAACTGAGACCGCTAGCATGCTACACGCATTCTAACACGGTGCTAAAGCTATACTCCTTAAACACTACTAACGTTACAAACTATAATACTGCGCGAAGTGCGCAGCCACACGAGGGGTTTAAATAACCAACATAATTAAACTAAAGCATAGACACCTCGAGAAATAAAGACACACCCTCGAACATAAGCCAATACCTGGACAGGAAGTAAATCAAAACAAACGAGCCGCGCGTGTCCATATGTCAGAGTCTCGTGCACGCGCGCTCTGCAGCAGTCTTTGTGCTTCGACGCCGCAGCGCCATCCACCGGCGGAAGCGTAACAGATGTAAAAACAGACTTAAAAACATTGAGTCATTTAATACAGGTCAACTGTTTTCTATTATACAAGCAGCGTGTGTGTGTTCTGTTTCATTTCATTTTCTTTTCAGGGATAAACATACTGGAGGTTTTTTGTTGATCTGGCACAAAATTAAATGGAACTAAGTTACATTAAAAAGGGGGAAACTTTGGGTACCAAGGTTATAAACTAGGGGAGAGAGAGAGAGAGAGAGAGAGAGAGAGAGAGAGAGAGAGAGAGAGAGAGAGAGAGAGAGAGAGAGAGAGAGAGAGAGAGAGAGAGAGAGAGAGAGAGAGAGAGAGAGAGAGAGAGAGAGAGAGAGAGAGAGAGAGAGAGAGAGAGAGAGAGAGAGAGAGAGAGAGTTGGCATGTGGTCTGCGTCTCTGTAGCACCGCTGTTCTACAGTAAGTGCTGAGGGCGAGACCTGAATATCGGGCTGCCAGATCGCTTCATTTCAACTATAACTATTAAATGGATGGGAGTGGGGGATGGGATTAACATTTGACCAACCAAAATCATTTCAAAATTGAGACGTAAAAGTCCTGAGGTTACAAAGGAACCCATCGTTTAGCAGCTGATTTAGAATTAAAAATGTCATGTATAAGTCTACATAATGAGTCTTTATTGGTCACATATGCAGTAGAGCACAGTGAAATTGTTTTCTTCACATACCCCAACATGTCAGGAAGCTGGGGTCAGAGCACAGGGTCATGATATGGTGACCTGACCTTCTGATCAGTAAACCAGAGCCTTAACCTCTAAGCCACCTCTGCCCCAGTGGTGAGAGAAACATGAATGTTCATAGCATCTATTACTTCTTACCCCACTATTTGCCAAATAATACAAATATAGACTTATAAACACCGCTATTAAAAGCTTAATAAGAGAATACTGCAATTTTTGGGAAATTGCCGTTCCCGAGTTTGGCCACACGAGGGCAGTCATGTTCCATCCAGCACAACACACGACGCCTAAAACAGAAGGTAGGTTGTAGGTATTTTACTATTACTACTACTACTTCTAATAATGACCTCAATCGAAGTAATTAAATACGTAATGAACATTGTTGTCTATATAGCTGACCTCATTTTTCTACACAGCGAGTTAAAGGCGCACAACTATCAGAATCCCAGTTCATAATTGTGTTTGATTGGCCAAGTAGAATAAAGTGTGCGAGGAGTCCGACTCTTTTTGAGCTTATTGGACATTACGCATTGCTGTAATTATCTCATTGGCACTACTTAATTGCTCATAGTTTATTTGACGAATGCAACTGCTGCGACATATTTTGCCAATCTTAAGCTCAGCCGTCATTCTGGAGGCGCAGTTTTGGTTGATGCATGACATTTAGGTTCAAACACAGTGTGTACATCGACTGTAACACAGATAGTGAAAATGGAAATGTGAAAAGAGAAGGCCAGTGATTAGAGAGAGAGAGAATGGGGAAGAAGAAGACGTTAGCAGGTGAAAAGCAGTGCCTAGTGTTTGTTTTAGAAAAAGAGAGCTATTGTGTGACCGTTGGTGTAAGGCCCGCCTCCTCGCCTGTTCTCAACTAGGTCCTGTCGAGTGTGGATAAATAGGTGGGCGCTGCGCGAGAAGTTTTATTGAGCGATTTGACTTCGGGAGCAGCATCATGTCTGGAAGAGGCAAGGGTGGTAATTAATACTCTCTTTTTGCAAGTGGTACCCTCGTTCGTAATTTGAAACTAAAGACTTTAACGACAACAACATCAACAACAAAAACACCTTTAACGAGGTGATAATTATCGCCACCCGGGGTTCGGTATGTCACCCCGTGTGGCCTCCTCGCCGTCGGCGGGGAGGCACTGGGTCAGACTACGTTACAGTGGAGAAGGAGAAGCGCCAGACAGGTCTGAAGTCGGAGTAAACCTTTTAAGTAGTCAATGGATATCGACTACAGATGTATACTCTTTTATTGCAATGCCTAACAGAAAAGAGTATGAAATATGTTTTACCAAAGAACAGGCACTTCAAACATTTTCTCAAATTTTTAATAATAATACAGGAAGTGAATTCTGGAAAAACTGGGAGATGACTACATCAGCTCCCCAAGACATAAAGAGCATTGTAGTAAAGTTTTGGACTGGGAGAATCGCTGACTCGGATGTAGAACAATACCTCTTAAGGTTTGGTGAGATACTGAACCCTGTTGACAAGCCGCTGGACCAGTTCGGGATATGGTATGGAGTCAGGAGATATAAAATAAAACTCAAGAAAAACCACGACGGAAGTATATTCCAGATACCAAACTCAATTTCCATGGGACCATACAATGGAACGATTACATACCCCGGCCAAACAAAGCGATGTTTTATATGTAACGATTCCGACCATCAGGCAAAGGACTGTGAGAAAACAAAGTGCTGGAAATGCGGAAGCTTTGGCCACAAAGGAAAGAGTTGTAGAAATACACAAGTATGTAATTTATGTAATGAAACTGGGCATATATATTTTCAATGCCCAAATTCTTACAGCTATAAACTAAGAATGCCGAAAAATCAAAAAGACATTGACCAGAATGCAACACAAAACGCACATAACACAGAGACCAAAACAAACGATAAAGAGGATAACAACTGGGAAGAAAATAAACTACACGCAAGTGAGGACGACTCGACATCTGGGAGTGACTCAAGCAGCACCGATACCAGCGACAGCGAAGACAGCGAGGACTCTGAGAGCAGCGCCGAATCTCTGACCCCGGAAGGGAGACGGAAGACACCGGAAGTACCTGCTGGAAGCAGCGGAGCATCTCCGCCCAGTCTTTCGTCTGTGGAGAGACGGCAAGCATCGGAGTTTCCTGCGCTATCAGCTGTAGAAGTCGGCGAGACTCGGATCGGCTCAACCCCGGAAGGAGGTCTACAAGCCCCAGAGGAGCCTACGTGCTCAGAGGGAGAGACCGGAGCGACCCAGATCATTTCTACACCTGCAGGAAGCCTACAGGGCCGAGAGGAGTCATCAAATCCAGCTGGTGAAAGTGGAACAACTCAGACAATCGCCGACAACACAGGTGACACTGCGGACACTCCCACGCTGGCGAAAGGTAAAAACACTTTAGACTATCCATATAAACGCCAAAGGCGAAAGAGGAATTCTCCTGGAAATGTTGACAATGCAAAAAAGGTTAAGGAATGATGTATATCGCCTACTTTTCTTCCCTTTTTTATGACACAATGTCTTTGATTTTAACTTCAATTCCTATATCATTTAAAAAGAAATGTGATATATGTCTGCAGGAATTAAGGTTAAATGATGTGGATAATGTTGAGAAAATGTGGACTAATGGACACGCAATAATATCTATCGGAGAAGATCCTTCTCTTAATTTTTATGGTTTTTTCAAATTTAACTGTTGCCACATGTAATGTTAGAGGGATTCAGGCAAAAATTAATCAAGTAAAAAAGTTAAATATATTGAGTGGTGAACATGTTGATATTTTATGTATACAAGAGACCAGATTAAGCAGTTTTGCAGACGTACAGGACGCTCAAAGTCTATGGATCAAAGGTCCTTCAATCTTTTCAATAGGCGAAAGTAAAGCTGATGGTATTGCGACCTTATTTTATAACAATAAATTTAAAATAATTAAGAGTCGTGAAATAATTCCTGGTCGATTAATGTTTATAGATGTGTTTTATTGCACAAAAAAAATTAGAGTAATAAATGTATACACAGCACAGGATACTGTTGGTAAAATCCGGCTTTTTAAAAAGCTTAAAATGCTCCTGTGCGTCGGTTTCTATACCATTGTATGCGGTGATTTTAATACAATCACAGATGATAATGATAAAATTTCTTCCCAAATATGTAAAATTAGGAGAGAAGGTGGTGTCCTTAAATCTATAATGAATGAACAGCATTTCACTGACATATTTAGGACATTATATCCAGAGAAAGTGGACTTTACAAGGTTTGATAAAACATGTAAAACTAGGATTGACAGGATATATATTAATAATAATTTTGAGGCAAAATTTTATACAACAAAACTCTTGGTTGAGTCGGACCACTTGACAGTTATATGTGGCATGAGACTTAAAAATGAAGAAAGAAGAAACTATTGGAAATTAAACACACAAATCTTGAAAAGTCCTTTATTGATTATAGAATTAAAGGAAGAAATTAATAGGATTAAAACTTTAGATATCCTCACGACCAATTATTGTGATTTGTGGGAAGTTTTTAAGATCCAGATTAAAAAATTTCTTAAATACAAATGTCTATGTTTTAATAAAGAAAAAAATAAGAAGTACAATACAATTATGACACAATATATAAACCTAAAACTGAAAAATACAAGAGATGAAAGTGAGGAAAACAACTTAAAGGATTTGAAAAAAGAGATAGAAACTTTAAATAATGAGTTTTTACTGAACATTCAAGTCCGAGCAGGAATAATTTCCGATGAACTTCTAAATCAAACAAAAGCAATTTCACTATTTAATAAAAGGAAAGAAGCCCAATATATCGAAGCCATTAAAACAGATAATGGAACTATAGTGAAAAATCCTAAAGACGTCAGAGATGCTGTTCGGATCCTTTGTTCAAACATGTACAACTCAATTGAAATAGATAATAAACTCCTAAAAACCTTTTTGAATGTAAAAAATAGTGTTGACCCGCCTTCCAAGAGCTTAGGTGAGGAAATAAAAGAGGCTGAGGTTGTTGATGCCATTAAACAATTAAATCTAAAAAAGTCTCCAGGGAAAGATGGTCTCCCGTCTGATTTTTATCATGCATGCGCCATAGATTTGGCTAAATTATTAACGCAAGCCTTTAATGATGGGATCGCTAGAGGTTACATGCATGACTCGTTCTATGAAGGCATTTTATCCTTGTTGTATAAAAAGGGTGAAATGTGTGATATCAACAACTGGAGACATCTCACCCTAATGAATGTCGATTATAAGATTTTTGCAAAGACCATTATGAACAGGATGAGTGACTATTTGGATGTAATAATAGCTAAACAACAAACATGTGCAATAAAGGGAAGATTTATGTGGGACAACTTGAACACATTAAGAGAACTAGTTTTTGATAAAAATGGTGACAGTTTTTACATTGTGGCTTTGGACCAAAGAAAAGCATTTGATTATATCTCAAGAGACTATTTGTGGGAGATTTTAAAACTGTATCAATTCCCTGAAAATTTCATAAACATGATTAAATGCCTTTATGTTAAATCGACGGTTGAAGTAAATGTTAACGGTTCTTTGACTGAACCATTTGAAGTTATGCGGGGTGTAAAGCAAGGGTGCCCTCTGAGTGCAGCCCTATATATTTTATCTATAAACCCACTTGTACAAAAAATCCAAGATGATCATAGACTTAAAGGTCTTCAAATAGGAAAGAACAGAGTCGTGATCTCTGCTTATGCTGATGACATAACTGTATTTGTGAAATCTAAACAAGAACTAGACATCATCTTTGAATATTTTAGCGAGTATGAGCAAGTCTCTGGAGCCTCCTTAAATAAAGCTAAAACGGAATGTGTCTGGATTGGAAATGAAAAAAACAAATTTCCCATAGATGTCCCAGAAGTTCAGCAATTAAAGGTTTTAGGTATATATATAGATAATAATGGCTGTGTCGACCATAACTGGTCAAAAAAAGAAGAAATAATACAAGATGAAATTGATAAATGGAAATCATGTAATCTAAGTTATAAAACTAGAATAAATATTATTAAAACTTTTCTATTATCAAAAATACTGTTTTTATCATGCATCTTACCTCCGACAGAAGTTTGGGTAAAAAGACTTCATAAAATATGCTGTAATTTCATATGGGATACGACTCGTGAGGTTACAAAACGTGAGCTCCTTTTTAAGAGAAGGGAACTGGGAGGCCTTGGGGCTGTCGATATATCCTTAAAAACTAAAATAGCAGTGTGCAAAATCATCGCGAGTGGTATTGCCAGGCAAACCGAATGGATAGGGAACATCTCTAACTGGAAATCTAAAAAAGGTCCATCGAGGAAAGGTATTCCGTATTATAAACTGATGTTTTCCGACTTCACTAACAAATTTAAAGATCTAAACATCGATTGGGTGAAAGACTCGAGCAAAGAAATATATCTTTTAATTGTTGATCGAGTTTATAGTAACCCTGTGGCTTTCAGAAATTTGGAGGAAGACCAAAACAAAGAATGTCTCCAAAATTTACAGAATAAAATCCTATCTGAACACCTGAGAGATACAACTTGGTTAGTCGCTGTAAGAAGGCTCCCAGTAAGAGCGGTTGTAAAATGGAGCTGTTTTGTAAAAACCAGTAAATGCCCGATGCCTAATTGTAATGAAGAGGAAACACTCGAACATTTCCTGTTAGAGTGTTATCGCGCTAAAGAAACATGGGCTAAATTAAAAATCATTGGTCTCAATATAGAAATAAATATGAACTCAATTTTCTATGGCATTTTTAAAGAAAATTGTAGCAAGACTCAGCATGACTTCATTTGGTTCATAATATGTTTGACTAAATCTAAACTCTGGAAAACAAGGTCCAGAATGACTATAAATCAAACGTTTATATCCAGTGATGTTGTATTCAAGGACATTCAAAAAGAGCTAAGAAGACTTAAAAGCAGCACATCTTGGTTTAAAGACTCTTCAGTGTGGGACTCTATTTGCGTGTAATTGTACTTTGACTATGTAAGTTTTTTTCTCTCCCTTTCTTTCTGAATATGACTTGTGTAAGATTGTGAATTTTGTATAATTTCAATAAAATTCATTAAAAAAAAAAAAAAAGCAAGGGTGGTAAGGGACTCGGCAAAGGAGGCGCTAAGCGTCACCGCAAGGTGCTTCGCGATAATATCCAGGGAATCACCAAGCCGGCTATTCGCCGTCTGGCTCGGCGTGGTGGTGTAAAGCGTATTTCTGGTCTGATCTATGAAGAGACTCGCGGTGTGCTGAAAGTGTTCCTGGAGAACGTGATCCGCGACGCCGTCACCTACACCGAGCATGCCAAGAGAAAGACCGTGACCGCCATGGATGTGGTGTACGCCCTGAAACGCCAGGGACGCACCCTGTACGGCTTCGGCGGTTAAACGCTCTAACACCGAACGACGCGAACACAACGGCTCTTTTAAGAGCCACCCACATGTCTAGAAAAAGAGCTCTTCCGTGGGGGGGAGGCTTTTTCTTTCGTGAAGCATAAGGCATCAAACGCTGTACAGCAGTAGCATAAGTGGTAGATCTATTTGTATTTTTTTGTAATAATTCTCTCTCTCTCTCTCTCTCTCTCTCTCTCTCTCTCTCTCTCTCTCTCTCTCTCTCTCTCTTTTATATATATAACTCCGTATATATTCAATATTGTATTATATATAATATTGTACAGTATACAATATTAGATACATATATATTAAATATTGTAACTTGTTTGATTAAAACAATTTAGATTTTAGTAGAAACTTCTATATTTCTCTTTCTCATACGCACGCATGCATGCATATATAAGAGAGAGAGAGAAAAGTGGGGAAGTCAAGTTTTTTCTGTTTTTTCAAGCATAAGGTATCAAACGCTCTACACAAGTAGTAAAAGTGATAGATAAGAACTGTCTGTGTACATAAAAAGAATTTATTTTTGTTTTTTTGCACATCTTTATTTTTTTTTATACATTTATATGCACAGTATTAAATATTATAACGTGTTTAAAATGAGTTACAAGACGGTTTTAGTAGAAACTTACTTCCGCATTTCTTTCTCTTTCTCTCTCTCTCTCTCTCTCTCTCTCTCTCTCTCTCTCTATATATATATATATATATATATATGTATATGTGTGTGTGTGTGTGTGTATATATGTATATGTGTATAATTTTTTTCAAGCCAATTGTTTTTTCATAGTGCACGTTGCACTGTAAATACAACGGCGGGAAGGGAAACAAAGCGTAGCGGAGGAGGGAGGAGCAGTAGGAGGCGCCATGCAGGAGGAGGTATCGAATTTTGGCCAATCAAAAAAAGGTGACTTGTGTGGACGTCATTAGCATGTGGGTCTGTAAATAGAGCGGGCGCGAGGCGGGCGTTAGTCATTTTCTGTTCGTTTATTCGACAAGCAGCATCATGCCCGATCCAGCCAAGACCGCGCCCAAGAAGGGATCAAAGAAAGCCGTGACCAAGACGGCCGGCAAAGGAGGCAAGAAGCGCAGAAAGTCCAGGAAGGAGAGCTACGCCATCTACGTGTACAAGGTCCTGAAGCAAGTGCACCCTGATACCGGCATCTCATCCAAGGCCATGGGCATCATGAACTCCTTCGTGAATGATATTTTTGAGCGCATCGCCGGTGAGTCTTCTCGTCTGGCTCATTACAACAAGCGTTCCACTATCACCTCCAGGGAGATCCAGACCGCCGTGCGCCTGTTGCTTCCCGGCGAGCTGGCCAAGCACGCCGTGTCCGAGGGCACAAAGGCCGTCACCAAGTACACCAGCTCCAAGTGAAGCGCGTTACCGCCGTCTTCATCAACCCAACGGCTCTTTTAAGAGCCACCCACTTTTCATACAAAGAGCAATCTATTTTCTTTCGCTTTCTCTCTTGCTCTGTGTGTGTGTGTGTGAGTGAGAGAGAGAGAGGGGGGGCACTTCTGAAGTGCTGCTCTCCCACGAATGTTCAGGCTTTTGGGTAATTCTAGCAGTCTGATAAATGCAGAGATGAGTAAATCTCAACAGGGTTGTAGCACGGTTTCTCGGGCTTGTATAATCTGAGCAATGCAAAATGGGGTTTTAGCAGCACAAAGTTATTCATATTAAGACTAGCAACAGGAAGTAACTGAAAATGGTATTCTAGTAACACATAGAAATTCAAACTAAGGTTCTAGAAGCACGTAAAAGTTCTAAATACTGTTGTAGTAACATGTAGTCATTCAAAACAGTGTTCCAGCAGCACGAAGTCATTCAAAAGAATGCTCTAGCAGCATAGAATACAACACACACACACACAAGGCAATAGCGGAGTTGGGATAAAGGGCATTAGGGTGACTGTGTTTTGTTAGGGTCAGGGAGGAATCCGACCGAGCTAAAGAGGAGGAGGCCGGATGGGCTGGCTGGTGCTAACTAGGCGTGCCTGTTTGGCCCGGGACTACAAGAGCGGAGCGGAGCGCTGCGTACGAGTGGTGAAGCCCTGACACTGGCAAAGACAGAACGAGTCTTCTGACCTACACCTATAATCACATTTTCTTGTTGGACATGCTTTCTCCCCTACAACTAACAATGTCTTACTCTTGTCTTTGCTGCTCTGTTCAGCTCTTCCTACTTTCCTACTGACTGTTTCCCACCCACCTAGTCAACTTTTATTCAACATTTGTTCTTTTCATCTAGACTTTAAATTTATCTACTCTTCACCATCTATTCATATGCTTTCAGTTTGAATGAAAGTGAGCAAGTGATTTCTAGCATGCTAGCCGTGTTAATGAATGATAGCGACCATGCAAAGTTTGCTCAGTCGAAGAATAGCTTGTTTCTCTATGAATGGGACTGTTGTGTAAACTTCTCCTTTGAAACAGCTTTATCCTCTTTACTCTGAAGCTAAAATTTTTAGCATGGTTTCTCGGGCTTGTATAATCTGACGTGATAAAAAAAGATGGGTGATAATCTGGTCTTTTCTCTGGAACTGAACATTTAAAAACATTGAGCAGCTCTGTGACGTCCACCAGGAAAGCCAGGTCAGAAAGCCATTTCTTATCCATGGGCTCTTGAATACTACCAATCTTGCTTTCCTGAAAAGCTCCGATCTCATCACGCAGATCAAAAAATCTCCTGAGAACTTTTCCTCTGCTCAGCCATCTAACCTCCTGGTGGTACAACACATCACCATATTGTGCATCCATCTCATCCAACAGTACCTTGAACTGCAGGTGAGAGAGCGCCTTGGAGCGTATATCATTCACAATTTTGACGACATCACGTCTACAAGCCCGATGGATTGGGCACATAGCTGTTCTTGATGTAAAATACAAGAAATCTGATAGCTGGCCCGTGTGGCACTTTCTTGAGCTGATGAAGGACATAGCAGCGCGCTCTGCTCAGATCGAAGTTTAGCAAGCAGCTCGTTAGCCTTCTGTTTTCATGCCTCGCCGCTGTCCTTTGAGAAAGCTGAAGAACATTTTGTTTCATAATGACGGATTTTGTACTCTTTCAAAACAGCAACTGACTGCTTGCAAACTAGACACAGTGCCTTTGAATTGATTTCAGTAAATAAAAAGTCAACTTGCCAAATCTTTTTAAATTTCCTCTTGTCTGTGTGCCAGTGCCTGGATCTCTCCATAATTACCTGTTTGTTGACTGTCGCAATGCATGCTGGCCTTGAAGTACGCATGTACATTAAATAAAATTCTAATTCTTATTCTCTACATTTAATTTCAATTTACATTTTTGTAGCTCAAAATTAAAATTAATAAAAAAATTAAATTAGAAATGAAGATCAGCATCAATCAAATCCCCCCCCCACATATGGCATGGCGGGCCAAATCAAAAATCACCATCTCTGTTCTAACTTTTGTAGTAGCACGTAGTCATTCGAACTAAGGTTCAAGAAGCGCATAATAATTCTAAATACTGTTGTAGTAGCACCTAGTCATTCGAGCTAACGTGACATTAGCGCAAAGTCATTCAAAAGAATGTTCTAGCAGCATGGAATACAACACACACACACACACACACACACACACACACACAAGGCTATAGCGGAGCCTATAGTCAGGCGCGCTGTGCTTTACACGGCCCCCAACGCGCTCTGCTTCCGATACTACACACCACTCGACAGCTGCAAAGACATCAGGCTCGTTCACAAGGCTCCTCTTTAACTCGGCCCAGAACGCATACGACGGCCGTGCCTGCTTTTCGCCGGTTTTTACACACCACATCGCACGAAATGCGCAGCCCGCCGGCTTGAGTACAACGCGCGCCGCGCCTTTTCATGTCCGCTGCACAAGACTGTTGCTCTCTAGCCGGCCAGGCCGGGCCACGGGAGAAACTAGAAAGCCCGTCCTCGCTCAGCGTGTGCTTCAACGTTTTGAATCTCGTCTTGCGAGTGGGATTTTCACCGAGAAATGCCATGAGAAAACACATCTGAGCGCGCGCCGCGTCCGTGCATTCATTCAGTGGCGCCCGAGTTGAGTCTACAACGCTCTCATATCTGTTTTTAAGCCCGGCCCGGAGGATCGTCCTGTATTACACACTAACGTACAGTGTACAACTCGTGTATTCTACGTAGTTCCAAGAGAGATGGCAGAAGTCGCACCCGCTCCCGCCGCCGCGCCGGCCAAAGCGCCCAAGAAGAAAGCAGCTTCGAGAGCAAAAAAAGCCGGCCCTAGCGTCGGCGAACTGATCGTCAAAGCCGTTTCCTCGTCTAAGGAGAGGAGCGGCGTGTCTCTCGCTGCTCTGAAGAAAGCGCTGGCTGCCGGCGGATACGATGTGGAGAAGAACAATTCCCGCGTCAAGATCGCTGTTAAGGGTCTCGTGACTAAAGGCACTCTAGTGCAGACCAAAGGGACCGGCGCGTCTGGCTCTTTCAAGCTGAACAAGAAGCAGACCGAAGCCAAGAAGCCCGTGAAGAAAGCCGCGCCCAAAGCGAAAAAGCCCGCCGCTACTAAGAAGCCCAAGAAGGTAGCGGCCAAGAAACCCGCCGCCGCGGCCAAGAAATCTCCTAAGAAGGCGACGAAGCCCACAGCCGCGGCAAAGAAAGCCACCAAGAGCCCGAAGAAGGTGAAAAAGCCCGCGACCCCTAAAAAGGCAGCCAAGAGCCCCAAGAAAGCGAAAGCTGTCAAGCCCAAGACCACAAAGCCTAAAGCGGCAAAGGCGAAGAAGGCAGCACCCAAAAAGAAGTAAAGACTTTTGTTTCTTTCATGCTTTTGTTCCTTAAACGGCTCTTTTAAGAGCCACCCATATTTTCCTTTAAAGAGCGACAATTCATTTTCAGTCAAGCTTTATGGAATCAAAGCAATACACGTTAGAAACATACAATAGTACGGATACACATATCTACTACATATCATGTGAACATAGCCACAAGCTGATGCTGATTTTAGTACAGTAGGATAGAATCCTGATCGTGATTCCTAAACGTCATTCCTGATCTCCAAAACGATCACAGAATATGTAGGATAACATATTGATACATAATAAATCAATGTTAATGATGAGAATAAATAAATTCAGTTTATAGTTGTTACTTCGTGCTTTTGTATGAATATTCCCTTCTGTCTGTTTTCATTCGCGCGCTCGCTCTCTCTCTCACCCACACACGCACAAACAGGGGTGGGAGGGTTGACGCTGGAATTCTACGGCCTGTTTATGATTGGCTAATGCGCCACTGCGTTCTTAGCGAATAAGAGAGTGGCCGTTTTGTCTATATCACGGAGAGCTCAGGGTGTAACATTCATTTCGGAGTTGTTGTTAGAACAGATCTGAGCATCAAGATGAGTGGCAGAGGAAAAACCGGCGGAAAGGCTAGAGCTAAAGCCAAGACTCGTTCATCCAGGGCTGGACTTCAGTTCCCCGTGGGACGTGTGCACAGGCTTCTGCGTAAAGGCAACTATGCCGAGCGCGTCGGTGCCGGCGCTCCGGTCTACCTGGCCGCAGTGTTGGAGTATCTGACCGCTGAGATCCTGGAGTTGGCCGGTAACGCCGCCCGTGATAATAAGAAGACTCGTATCATTCCCCGCCACTTGCAGCTCGCCGTGCGTAACGACGAGGAGCTGAACAAACTGCTTGGCGGAGTAACCATCGCTCAAGGTGGTGTGCTACCCAACATTCAGGCTGTGCTTCTGCCTAAAAAGACCGAGAAGGCCGTCAAGACCAAGTAAACTCGTCCACCGCTGCTTTGTCAGTACCCAAAGGCTCTTTTAAGAGCCACCATCTCTGCTTCAAAAGTGCAGTTTTTACACCCGTTTTTCTACTGAAGTCAGCACGTTTATTAATAATAATAATAGTGGTAGTTAGCCTGTTGCTTAAATGAAATCTAAGGGGTGAAAGTGCACTTCTAAGACAGCATATTTATAAATAAAAAAGGACTCGATAATTTTCTAGTCATGATTTGATACCATATTTAAGTAATGACTATAAGAACTATAATAGCAGTTAGCGTGCTGGTTAAATGAAGTCTGAGGAGTGAAAATGGTTTGTGATGGCGTTGTGTGTGTTCCTAATGAACAAAGCAGAGAGCGCGCCAATAGAATTGTGGCGGGCGTCTTGTGTTTCGAACGGAGGCAGAGAAGACGGTCCAATAGTCAACAGGTGACGTAAAACGTTCTATCGAATAGCAGACGAGCGCGTTCGAGACGCCCAATCAGCGCAGGGTGGCGTTATGGCTTAAAAAGGCCGCGTTCGTGCGCGCCGTTTATCCTGTTTTTCTATCCGTGAAGCGCAGAGCTCGACACTATGGCAAGAACCAAGCAGACCGCCCGTAAGTCCACCGGTGGCAAAGCGCCAAGGAAGCAGCTCGCTACTAAGGCTGCTCGCAAGAGTGCGCCGGCTACCGGCGGCGTGAAGAAGCCTCACCGTTACAGGCCCGGCACCGTGGCTCTGAGGGAGATCCGTCGTTATCAGAAGTCTACTGAGCTGCTCATCCGCAAGCTGCCCTTCCAGCGCCTGGTGCGAGAAATCGCTCAGGACTTCAAGACCGACTTGCGTTTCCAGAGCTCGGCCGTCATGGCCCTGCAGGAGGCGAGCGAGGCATACCTGGTCGGTCTGTTCGAGGACACCAACCTGTGCGCTATCCACGCCAAGAGAGTGACCATCATGCCCAAGGATATTCAGCTGGCCCGCCGTATTCGCGGAGAACGCGCTTAAACCACAACTCCGTCTAATATACACAAAGGCTCTTTTAAGAGCCACTTCCTCGTCTCACAAAACAGCAAATTTTCTTTCTTGGGCAGTTTAAGTATTAGAACGTGGTACAGAGAGAGAGAAGGAACAGTAATAATAATGTTTGTATATATGTATGTGTGTGTAAATGAAGTGCACGGCTTTCTATTTTTATCAACATTAGAAAGGTTGGTTATTTATTTTGCATTTTCATGATAAATATAGTCCTATGAGTATTACATAATGTTTGTTTTTATAGATGAGCCGTTAATTGTGGTTATGTCCGAACAATACAATGCACAGTAATGAGCTGTGTCTGTAAAATAGCGGATTTTAGGGCAAGAGCTATTACATCATACATACATTTCATCCATCATCCCTTTTGTCCCGTCCATGATAATTGTTTTTGTAATTTAATGATTGTAGACATGACCTCATCTTTGAAATCTTCTTCCCTATTTGTGGATATTCTCTCTCTCTCATATATATATATATACACATATACATATATAATGTCCACTGTATTAAATATTATTTAATGTGTGAAACGAGTTAGAAGACGGTTTTAGTAGAAACATATAAGTATCACTTTCATTCAAACTGAAAGCATATGAATAGATGGTGAAGAGTAGATAAATTTAAAGTCTAGATGAAAAGAACAAATGTTGAATAAAAGTTGACTAGGTGGGTGGGAAACAGTCAGTAGGAAAGTAGGAAGAGCTGAACAGAGCAGCAAAGGCAAGAGTAAGACATTGTTAGTTGTAGGGGAGAAAGCATGTCCAACAAGAAAATGTGATTATAGGTGTAGGTCAGAAGACTCGTTCTGTCTTTGCCAGTGTCAGGGCTTCACCACTCGTACGCAGCGCTCCGCTCCGCTCCTGTAGTCCCGGGCCAAACAGGCACGCCTAGTTAGCACCAGCTAGCCCATCCGGCCTCCTTCTCTTTAGCTCGGTCGGATTCCTCCCTGACCCTAACAAAACACAGTCACCCTAATGCCCTTTATCCCAACTCCGCTATTGCCTTGTGTGTGTGTGTGTGTGTGTGTGTTGTATTCTATGCTGCTAGAGCATTCTTTTGAATGACTTCGTGCTGCTGGAACACTGTTTTGAATGACTACATGTTACTACAACAGTATTTAGAACTTTTACGTGCTTCTAGAACCTTAGTTTGAATTTCTATGTGTTACTAGAATACCATTTTCAGTTACTTCCTGTTGCTAGTCTTAATATGAATAACTTTGTGCTGCTAAAACCCCATTTTGCATTGCTCAGATTATACAAGCCCGAGAAACCGTGCTACAACCCTGTTGAGATTTACTCATCTCTGCATTTATCAGACTGCTAGAATTACCCAAAAGCCTGAACATTCGTGGGAGAGCAGCACTTCAGAAGTGCCCCCCCTCTCTCTCTCTCACTCACACACACACACACACACACACAGAGCAAGAGAGAAAGCGAAAGAAAATAGATTGCTCTTTGTATGAAAAGTGGGTGGCTCTTAAAAGAGCCGTTGGGTTGATGAAGACGGCGGTAACGCGCTTCACTTGGAGCTGGTGTACTTGGTGACGGCCTTTGTGCCCTCGGACACGGCGTGCTTGGCCAGCTCGCCGGGAAGCAACAGGCGCACGGCGGTCTGGATCTCCCTGGAGGTGATAGTGGAACGCTTGTTGTAATGAGCCAGACGAGAAGACTCACCGGCGATGCGCTCAAAAATATCATTCACGAAGGAGTTCATGATGCCCATGGCCTTGGATGAGATGCCGGTATCAGGGTGCACTTGCTTCAGGACCTTGTACACGTAGATGGCGTAGCTCTCCTTCCTGGACTTTCTGCGCTTCTTGCCTCCTTTGCCGGCCGTCTTGGTCACGGCTTTCTTTGATCCCTTCTTGGGCGCGGTCTTGGCTGGATCGGGCATGATGCTGCTTGTCGAATAAACGAACAGAAAATGACTAACGCCCGCCTCGCGCCCGCTCTATTTACAGACCCACATGCTAATGACGTCCACACAAGTCACCTTTTTTTGATTGGCCAAAATTCGATACCTCCTCCTGCATGGCGCCTCCTACTGCTCCTCCCTCCTCCGCTACGCTTTGTTTCCCTTCCCGCCGTTGTATTTACAGTGCAACGTGCACTATGAAAAAACAATTGGCTTGAAAAAAATTATACACATATACATATATACACACACACACACACACATATACATATATATATATATATATATATATATATATATATATATATATATATATATATATATATATATATATATATATATAGAGAGAGAGAGAGAGAGAGAGAGAGAGAGAGAGAGAGAGAGAGAAAGAGAAAGAAATGCGGAAGTAAGTTTCTACTAAAACCGTCTTGTAACTCATTTTAAACACGTTATAATATTTAATACTGTGCATATAAATGTATAAAAAAAAATAAAGATGTGCAAAAAAACAAAAATAAATTCTTTTTATGTACACAGACAGTTCTTATCTATCACTTTTACTACTTGTGTAGAGCGTTTGATACCTTATGCTTGAAAAAACAGAAAAAACTTGACTTCCCCACTTTTCTCTCTCTCTCTTATATATGCATGCATGCGTGCGTATGAGAAAGAGAAATATAGAAGTTTCTACTAAAATCTAAATTGTTTTAATCAAACAAGTTACAATATTTAATATATATGTATCTAATATTGTATACTGTACAATATTATATATAATACAATATTGAATATATACGGAGTTATATATATAAAAGAGAGAGAGAGAGAGAGAGAGAGAGAGAGAGAGAGAGAGAGAGAGAGAGAGAGAGAATTATTACAAAAAAATACAAATAGATCTACCACTTATGCTACTGCTGTACAGCGTTTGATGCCTTATGCTTCACGAAAGAAAAAGCCTCCCCCCCACGGAAGAGCTCTTTTTCTAGACATGTGGGTGGCTCTTAAAAGAGCCGTTGTGTTCGCGTCGTTCGGTGTTAGAGCGTTTAACCGCCGAAGCCGTACAGGGTGCGTCCCTGGCGTTTCAGGGCGTACACCACATCCATGGCGGTCACGGTCTTTCTCTTGGCATGCTCGGTGTAGGTGACGGCGTCGCGGATCACGTTCTCCAGGAACACTTTCAGCACACCGCGAGTCTCTTCATAGATCAGACCAGAAATACGCTTTACACCACCACGCCGAGCCAGACGGCGAATAGCCGGCTTGGTGATTCCCTGGATATTATCGCGAAGCACCTTGCGGTGACGCTTAGCGCCTCCTTTGCCGAGTCCCTTACCACCCTTGCCTCTTCCAGACATGATGCTGCTCCCGAAGTCAAATCGCTCAATAAAACTTCTCGCGCAGCGCCCACCTATTTATCCACACTCGACAGGACCTAGTTGAGAACAGGCGAGGAGGCGGGCCTTACACCAACGGTCACACAATAGCTCTCTTTTTCTAAAACAAACACTAGGCACTGCTTTTCACCTGCTAACGTCTTCTTCTTCCCCATTCTCTCTCTCTCTAATCACTGGCCTTCTCTTTTCACATTTCCATTTTCACTATCTGTGTTACAGTCGATGTACACACTGTGTTTGAACCTAAATGTCATGCATCAACCAAAACTGCGCCTCCAGAATGACGGCTGAGCTTAAGATTGGCAAAATATGTCGCAGCAGTTGCATTCGTCAAATAAACTATGAGCAATTAAGTAGTGCCAATGAGATAATTACAGCAATGCGTAATGTCCAATAAGCTCAAAAAGAGTCGGACTCCTCGCACACTTTATTCTACTTGGCCAATCAAACACAATTATGAACTGGGATTCTGATAGTTGTGCGCCTTTAACTCGCTGTGTAGAAAAATGAGGTCAGCTATATAGACAACAATGTTCATTACGTATTTAATTACTTCGATTGAGGTCATTATTAGAAGTAGTAGTAGTAATAGTAAAATACCTACAACCTACCTTCTGTTTTAGGCGTCGTGTGTTGTGCTGGATGGAACATGACTGCCCTCGTGTGGCCAAACTCGGGAACGGCAATTTCCCAAAAATTGCAGTATTCTCTTATTAAGCTTTTAATAGCGGTGTTTATAAGTCTATATTTGTATTATTTGGCAAATAGTGGGGTAAGAAGTAATAGATGCTATGAACATTCATGTTTCTCTCACCACTGGGGCAGAGGTGGCTTAGAGGTTAAGGCTCTGGTTTACTGATCAGAAGGTCAGGTCACCATATCATGACCCTGTGCTCTGACCCCAGCTTCCTGACATGTTGGGGTATGTGAAGAAAACAATTTCACTGTGCTCTACTGCATATGTGACCAATAAAGACTCATTATGTAGACTTATACATGACATTTTTAATTCTAAATCAGCTGCTAAACGATGTGCAGACTAAATTATGTGCAGATGTAAAAACAAAATGCTAAACACATTCTCTATTTGTGTGTGTGGTTTTTTTGTACTGTATGTGTATTTCATCAGTGTTGCTATGAGCTTATTAATAATAATAATAATAATAATAATAATAATAATAATAATAATAATAATAACGCAGCTCATCAGTGTTATTACTGTGCATTGTCTAGTTTTCACGTATCAAGGACGATAGACGGAGCTTCTGAACTGTTTAACAGCATTATTATTATTATTATTATTATTATTATTATTATTATTATTATTATTATTATTATTACTATTACTATTAGTTGGGCAATTATTTTTTTGATTAATCGTACGGGGTGGAGCGAACTTTCAGTACCATTTGTTTTTGTTTATTTAATATAAAGTCCACAAACTGAGTGTAACAAATATAAACTTCACAGTAAAACTTTACACAACTGTTTGTACAAAACAGAAAAGAACCCAACACACACACAGACACACACACACACACACACACACACACACACACACCAGAATATATATTATTAATTTAGGACTATAGTTTAATTCGGTGCTTTTTGTGCATCTATAAAAAAAAATAATGCATAAATACTATATATATATATATATATATATATATATATATATATATATATATATATATATATATATAGTCCTAAATTAATAATAAAAACTCACTTTCACTGCACCTTGTGGTTTCTGTATCTCGGTGTCTTTAGACATTATTTTACTTTTGATCATAATGTTTGAATTAGACATTACAGATCTTACTCGCGCTACACTCTGTATCAGCGCGTCACACCGCGCGTGACCAGCAACGTGTCCTCGTTACTAACATGTCACTTCCGACAGAATTTACACTGCAAGCGCGCAGGTACAGCATATAATGACAAACTTAAATTAAACTAAACCTTTTGAACAGCTTGCACCAGTTTCCCCTGCCCCTTACACACAGTGGAGCATTTTGGCTATAAACATAAGTTCAATTCAATTCAATTTTATTTGTATAGCGCTTTTTACAATAGACATTGTCTCAAAGCAGCTTTACAGAATATCAACACGGTATACAGATATTAAAGGTGCGAATTTATCCCAACTGAGCAAGCCACTGAGTGGCGACGGTGGCGAGGAAAAACTCCCTAAGATGTTTTAAGAGGAAGAAAGACTGGGAGGAACCCGACTCAGAAGGGAACCCATCCTCATCTGGGTAACAACAGATAGTGTGAAAAAGTTCATTATGGATTCATATGAAGTCTGTATGGCGTTAGGAGCAGCCGTAATCACACGAGTTGAAATTGATGTTAGATGCTCTGTTGTCATCGATAGCAAAGTAAGCAGGATAATTGTTAGTGTAAAGAAGATTGTACTGCTATTCCTCCTAAGGCCACATCGACTGGCGGGGAGAAGAGAACATATTTATTCATTCATTTATCTTACACAAAATTTTATTTTCATTAATAGTTTGTTTACGTACACACACACACACACATGCACATGCACACGTACACGCACGCACGCACACACACACACACACACACACACACACACACACACACACAGTCGGGGCCAAAAGTCTGAGAGCACTAGTGGAAAATGTTTCTATTTTGCATTTTTTTATTATTTAATTTTAGAATTTTCATTCGAAATTGTATTATTGACTACAACTTCAATACAAAATTAATAAATAAAAAAGTACAATCTTTAAAATATTTACAAGAGATTCAGAGTTTCTTAATGTTTACAGTTGCAGAATTTAAAAGAAAAAAAAAATATATATCCAAAATATTAAACATTTACTTTCTTTGTTTAAAATATGAATAAATTCTAAAACCAATTTATTTCAAAATGTAAGAGAAAAAAAAAAACAGATTTTCAATGTGGTCTCAGACATTTGTGTGTGTGTGTGTGTGTGTGTGTGTGTGTGTGTGTGTATTTCTGTATTCTACTATACTGTATTCTTACCTTGCTGATGGGTCAGAATCGACTGCAATGAGAAAGTGCATATCCCTGCGCAAAAAATATACATTATAGGAACATTTGATAGGTTGTGTTTTTAATCTATAAAAGGTATTGTCTTTTTAAATGATGACAATTTACAAGTGATATTAAATCAATCATAGTGTACTGTAAAACGAGATTTTTAAAAATACTTGAAATCTGTTTGATACTTGAAATCAGAATTTCTTACCTTCTTCGACATAGATCAGAAAGTCATTTCTTTGACCCTTTAAACTCTGAGCTGTCCACTTGGTGTATCACTAAATGGTTATTTAGTTTATTTAAAAGGCAAATGCACTTTGTGTTCTTCAAATGCAAATAAGTTTGACTCAAACGACAGTCTACAGAAAAGTTTAAAAAAAAACATGAAGCAAAAAGCTTCCATTTACATTTTATACATACATAAATATATACATATATAATATAGGTATAGGTTTTATCCAGCGAGATAACTGATTTATGAATCAATGTCTGATTCATCAAAACTGTTGTACAAATGTGTGACGCAAAAGCAAAAATGTCAGGCTAAAACTGATGTGACGGATCACCCAGCATTCCCTTTAGTCATCTGATGATGCATTTATTATAGATTCTCCTTCAAACATTGTTTAATTGACTTTCAGAGTTAAGAGGTTTTCATTTTTGGCAATGAGACACAGAATCATTACTGTGACAAAACATTAATAACTTCTCCATTTGAACTGTTAAAATGTGCAGATTCATTGTATTTTAATATGAAACTGTTCTCAAAAAATAATATTAGACACCAGGATAATATTCATTAATAATAGCACCTAATATTCATTAGCATTGAATTTATTAAAACACTGTGCTATTCTATCACACACCTTTGAATCATGTTAATTTAAATACTATAGTTATAGTACCTGTCAGTGCCAACATCCCCACAAGATTTCATAATGTAATGGGTTTACATTAATACTACATGAATCGATCACGCTCACTTTATATAATTCAATCTTGTAATTAGAAACTTGTGTAAATTAAGCTTAGCATAAGCAGTGAAATCGTGTTTTGATGAGAAATTTAATATTTCTTTGTAAACTATAAATCATATTTTTTCTCAAATCTAGTCTACCGCATGTTCCATGTTTTGTTGAAACATTGTAATTGTAAAGCGACACTGGTTATGAGTAAGGAGCTATATAAATTACACATATTATTATTATTATTATTATTATTATTATTATTATTATTATTATTATTAATAATAATAATAATAATAATAATAATAATAATAATAATGTATTTTTTTATTTATGATATATTTTAACTGTTGAAGCATATGTAATTAAATGGTGATTTCAGTGGTGGTAACACTGTATACAGTGCCTTGAATCCACTTTCAGGTGTTTTGGAGTTCTTAATGATCTGTTTTAGGAAAAATAGTATTTTGAATACATTTTGCATTAGGCTACTCAAAGCAGCTGGAGTGCCGATCTTATTTGCTTCTGCAGGATGTGTTTGAAAAAGAACTTAACGAATTCGTGTGGCAGCTGCGCAATGCATAAAATCATGCAGATACAGGTAAGTATTTCAGTAAGCTTCAGTTAACATTCACACCAAACATCAGAATCTCAGTGATCTCAGTGATGATGGTATGAATGTTGGTGCCAGACGAGCTGGTTTGAGAATTTTAGTGGCTGATCTGGGATTTTCACAGACAGCAATCTCTTGAGTTTACACAGAATGGTGGAGAAAAACAAACACCTTGTTGATGAAAGAGGACAGAGGAGAATGGACAGACTGGTTCGAGCTGACAGCAAGGCTATGGTAATGATAATTCTTTACAAGTGTGGAGAGCAGAAAACCCTCTTGCAACATACAATATGTCTAACCAAATGAGGTGGATAAGCTACAACCATATTAATTCCACTCCTGTCTGTGAGCCAAGAACAGGAACCTGAGGCTAGAGTGGGCGTGGACTCACTGGAACTGGACAGTTGAAGCATGGAAAAACATTGCCTGATTTGATGAATCTTGATTTCTGTTGTGACATGTAGATGATAGGGTCAGACATTGGCATCAGCAGCATGAACCTGCCTTGTGTCAACAGTCCAGACTGCTGCTGGTGGTATAACGGTGTGTAGAATGTTTTCTTTCTATTATGTGATCCTATGTGAACCTTTGCTTTCAGCATATGGTGTGAACCCCTTGGTCAGAAATAACCGAAACTAAACATTTTCCCTGTTTTTACTGTTGATCAGTCCTGAACATCGGATTGTAAGAATTTTAGCTCATTTCTCAGTACAGAACAGCTTCAGCTCTGGAATGCTGGTGATTTTCCTCACATGAACTGCTTGCTTGAGGTCCTTCCACAACATTTCTATTGGATTAAGGTCAGGACATTGACTTGGCAAATTCTGAAGCATGAATTTTATTCTCTTTTAACCATACTTTGGTAGGACCTTATGTGCTTTTTGTGCTTAGGGTTGATGCCTACTGCATGACCCACTTTCTCTTGAGATTCAGTTCACAGACAGATGTCCTGAAACTTTCCTTTAGAATTCACTGTTATAATTCAGAATTCATTGTTCCATCAATTATTGAAAGGTTCTTATAAGTAAGGTTCTTATGCTGGAATGTAGTGTTTGCTTTCTCCAAACATAACACTTCTTATTTAAACCAAAAGGTTATATTTTTCCACACAAAACATTTTTCCAAAAGACTTTTCCACGTAATCATTAGCAAACTGCAGATGGACCGCGATGTTCTTTTTGGAGAGCAGTGGTTTTCTCCTTGTAATACTGTAATTCACTCCATTGTTGTTCAGTGTTCTCCTGATGGTGAACTCATGAACATTAACATTAGCCAATGTGAGAGAGGCCTTTGTTTGCTTAGAAGTTACCCTGGGTTCCTTTGTAACTTCAGGGACTTTTACATGTCTCACTCTTGGAGTGATTTTGGTTGGTTTCTAATAAACATACTAGGTTCTCTTTTTTGATTAAATTACAGCTAATAGTAACTAGTGACCTAGACGTATTAGGTGTAATTTATGCACTAGTCAAATATTAACCCCACCCCATCCAGTTAATAGTTATAGTTGAAATGAAGCTATCTGGCAGCCCGACATTCAGGTCTCCCCCTCAGCACTTACTGTAGAACAGCGGTGCTACAGAGGCGCAGACCACATGCCGATTCTCTCTCTCTCTCTCTCTCTCTCTCTCTCTCTCTCTCTCTCTCTCTCTCACTCAATGTTCCCTAGTTTATAAATTATAACCTTGGTACCCAAAGTTTCCCCCTTTTTAATGTAACTTAGTTCCATTTAATTTTGTGCCAGATCAACAAAAAACCTCCAGTATGTTTATCCCTGAAAAGAAAATGAAACAGAACACACACACGCTGCTTGTATAATAGAAAACAGTTGACCTGTGTTAAGTGACTCAATGTTTTTAAATCTGTTTTTACATCTGTTACGCTTCCGCCGGTGGATGGCGCTGTGGCGTCGAAGCGCAAAGACTGCTGCAGAGCGCGCGTGCACGAGACCCTGACATATGGACACGCGCGGCTCGTTTGTTTTGATTTACTTCCTGTCCAGGTATTGGCTTATGTTCGAGGGTGTGTCTTTATTTCTCGAGGTGTCTATGCTTTAGTTTAATTATGTTGGTTATTTAAACCCCTCGTGCGGCTGCGCACTTCGCGCAGTATTATAGTTTGTAACGTTAGTAGTGTTTAAGGAGTATAGCTTTAGCTCTGTGTAAGAATGCGTGTAGCATGCTAGCGGTCTCAGTTCCATGTTCTGTTTTCGAGTAATGCCTAGACTGTAGTTCCATGGTTGATCCAGCTAGTCCTATTCAGCATAGACCGCGTTTCTTGTGTTCTGTTAGTTTGTTCATCAATAAAGACGGCGCTCCTGCGCTTACTTCCTACTAACTGTCCTGTGTCGTTACATCACATCACACTCCTGTTCAGTGAAGTGATTATTTGGTGATAATAATACATTTTATTATTATTGCAACATAGTACATGCGGTCATGCACATTAGGGTTAGTGTGCTACATGGGCTACAGAGTAGTCATTACAAAAGTCATTAATGTACTTTTTGAATTCTAAATGAATAGTTCAATTCATATTTTGCAGAAACTTAATTTATCTAATTCTAAAGCATCATTGCTATATTTTATTCTGTCAAACAGTGAGATGGCAATATTTTGATGGGTGTAGAAGGCCTCACTGGGACATTTTGTATTAGTAGTGTAAAACATATGCATTGGCTTACATATTGGTAGACATATGCAAATTAAAAAAATATATACATGTAGGAAACACTTAAGAGACTTAATCTATATGTAACAAGAAAATGAAGGAATGGGATAAGCTGACTTAAACATCTAGTTATCTAGTTGGTGGCTGTGCTCAGGTGGTAGAGCAGGTTGTCTAATCGTAGGGTTGGAGGTTCGATTCCTGGCCCACATGACTCGAAGTGTCCTTGGGCAAGACACTGAACCCCAAGTTGCTCCTGATGTCAAGTTAGCACCTTGCATGGCAGCTCTGCTACCATTGGTGTGAGAATGGGTGAATGGGAAACACTGCTCAGGTTAAAAAAAGTGCAGACCATTAGTTATGTCAATAGTTGTGTAGGAAAGTTCCTCATATTCAGAGTAGGGCTAGGCAGGTGCTCAAGTTGCTATGATTTAATAAAGCAGCATGTCAGTTACATTTATGTTTTTAAATAAGAAGTCATTTACAGTGCATATACACTATAAAGAAAACAGTCACCAACTATTAATTTGATAGCACATTGTGCTATTCTGTGTGTCACATTTTTATTAAAAAGACCAGAGTGGGGCGCACGGTGGCTTAGTGCTAAGCACGTTTGCCTCCCACCTCCAGGGTTGGGGGTTTGATTCCCACCACAACCCTGTGTGTGTGTAGTTTGCGTGTTCTCCCTGTGCTGCTCCCCCTGTCCAAAGACATGCATGGTAGGCTGATTGGCATGTCCAAAGTGTCTGTAGTGTATGAATGGGTGTGTGAATGTATATGTGAGTGTGCCTTGCGATGGCCTGGTACCCTGTCCAGGGTGTACCCTGTCCTGTGCCCTATGATCTCTGGGATACGCTCAAGGTTCCTGTATGATAGGAGATGTAGAAAATGGGGGTGGATGGAAACGAGAGTGAACTTTATTATCCTGAGTATCCAGTTACACAAATGGAGAAGTGAGTTTAGATTTGGCTAAATAAATCATACAATCTAGAAACAAACAAGTGGGATATAATCAGTGGTTGATTTTAGACACAATCATTCCTGATATTATTAATAATTCTGCTGTTGGTTTGAGTTGAGCACTGACAATCAAATTAAAAGAAGATGAAGCTAGCATTTAGTGGTTTGTTTTTTTTTTTGTTTGTTTGTTTGTTTTGTTTGTTTGTTTTTACAGTGGAGTGATGAGAAGAAATCCTCAGAGACTGCTACAGTGTCCTCCCAGGAATCCATGGCTAATCATAGGCTGAAGTGTTTCAGAGACATTCTGGACATTTTTTCTGTTTCTGAAAGCAGGACCTCGCACTCGCCGCGCAGTACTGGCCATTATCTTCTATGGAAAGTAGCTAAGGTTTGTCCAAAAAGTCGCTAGATATGTCGCTAGATGCTTTAAAAAAAAAAAAAAAAAAAAAAAGTTGCTAAAGGGGTCTGAGAAGTGGACCAAAGCTGTCCCTGTTAAAATGAATGAGTGAACGGGAGGAGGAGGAGGGGCTGCAGCGGGGAGTCATATTTTGAGTGAAAGGATTGTATTCGTGTTCTTTTGAAAATAAACCCTTTAAAGTGATTGTTATTTTTTATTTATTGATGTTTTATCATTCAAGCACTTTTTAACCACTTTTTTTAACATAAAAAAAAAAAAATTGGCTATTTTCAAGGTTTTCCAGTACTTAAATTTCCAAATGCCAAATTCAAGCACCTTGTACAAACCCTGTGGTAATAATTTTTCATGGATACATTTCCCAAACAAACAAACTAAAAAACTTCTAGTACTTCTAATTAATAAACCTATAACATCAGTTAGCTAGTATTTTCAAGTGCTAAACCCAAACCTCACACATTTGATGTTTTTTCTTTCTTTTTGTTCTTTGAACACTTCTTCTTCTTCCGCTTCTTCTTCTTCTTGTTTCAGATATATTTCTGCCACCTGTAAGTCAGAATGACAAAATTCTTGACTGTAATATCACTCAGGTAAAATAAATAAATCAATGAATTAATAAATAAGTAACAGTAAACCGATTTTCTGCAAATTTCATGGAACTATTAATAGACATTTTAGTGTATTAAATACAAATTATATCACACTGCTGTTGCACTCTGGAATCTGATAGGTCAGAAGGTCTGAAGGTTGCAATTCATATCTCAGGTTTATATTAATGTGCTCATTGTAATAAGTTATCCTTTCTATGATAGCAAATCATTCACAGAGACTTCTCTGGCAAACATTCCACATAATCAAAGTCTAATAATAAACAGATTTGTGCTATACTACTTTAATAAAAACTTTTAGTCGTTGATATGGTGAAGCTATCTATAAGGAGGTGTTTATTTAAGATTTATGGAAAGAGACTCGGGCCACAGATTTCTCCAGATTCTGAATTTTTTCATGATATGATGTGCTGTAGATGATGAGATAGTCATAGCCTTCACAATTTTACATTGAGGAGCATTATTCTGAAATTGTTCCACAAATTGTAGTTGTAGTTTTTCGCAGATTGGTGTACAGAGGCCCATCTTTACTTCTGAAAGAGTCTGCCTCTCTAAGATACACTTTTTATACCCAATCATGTTACTGACCTGTTGCCAGTTAACATAATTAGTAGCGCAATGTTCCTCCAGCTGTTTCTTTTTAGTAACACTTACTGTTCCAACCTTCTGTTGCCCCGTCCAAATTATTTTGAGACGTGTTGCGCCCATAAATTCAAAGTTACCTATTTTTTTCCTTTAAATGCTACATTTCCTCAGTTTACACATTTGATTTGTTTTTTATGTTCTACCGTGAATAACATATGGGTTTATGAGATTGCAAATCATTGCATTCTGTTTTTATTTACATTTTTCACAACGTCCCAACTTTTTTGGAATTGGGGTTGTAGTACTTCCTCCCATTACCCAGGAAAGTGAGATGTTGCTGTTTACAAATGTCAACATGTTTTTGATAATTATTGAGCATCACACCAAAAATTAATTAATGAGGACTGTCACCAAATTTCTGAAGCTAGGCCAAACATCCTAGCACTAGTTGACAAAAGTTAGTTTAGCATTTTTTGCTATGTGCCAAATTTGGTCATACAAATGGAGCAGAGCTAAGATCAGATAGCTGTTTATGAGGAACTGTATGTCTGATCAAGCTGAAATTTGATATGGTAGATATACCGTATGTGCTAATCTATAATAGATTCTCATGATGACTTAATTACTGAAAAAAAACATGCCTGTCATTGGCCAATCAGATATCAGATAATTGAAAAGTTTCCCATTAGGTTATTGCCACAAAACTTGAATAGAAAGTTCAGGGATGGACCTCCTAGTATCCAATGCAATCTCGCTCAAATTGGCTACCTGGGGCGTGCTGTTCATGTTTATAAGGGTCAGCGTTAAGTTCAAATAGCTGTTTCTCAGGAACCAAAATGCCAATTGAGCAGAATTTGCTGTGCACTTTCTGCTAATCTGTAACTGAATTACTTCAAAAATGTCTGCCTTCTGCCAGTCAGCTTTCAGCAGGTAGGTTACACAACTAGCATTGAGCCATCATCACAAAATGTGATATGCATAAGTATGTTCACATATGGTCTCTTTATTGTTCTATGAATCTTGACAAGAACTGGCCACTGGGAGTGCTATATGCAGGGAGTGTTTGGACAGATTGCCTCTTATCGCTATATTACTATTATTATTAGCAGTAGAAGTAGTTGTATTATTATTATTATTATTATTATTATTATTATTATTATTGCAGTAGTAGTACTGATATTTCCTACCGTTTTTTAAGTTTCATTTTCCACCTCTGGTTCTGTAGTCCAACAGATCTGACGCACTGAAGGCTGGGCATTGGTAGATATCGTCTATGATGAAAAATTAGTATTATTTATTTATGAATCTACCATACATGTCATGAACACAAACCTTTTGAATAATTTTGTCCCTCACAGCAGGGTTCATAAGATACTCACTGATGTTAAACTTCAATCTCAGAAATGCCCTCTTAGTAACAGGCACTAAAAAAAATTAGCAATGTTGATATTTAGCAGCTGTTGTAAAACTTAATTTGACTTCAAATGTATATGAAATTGTGAACTGGATATAAAAGTGTAGCCTGGAACCCCATAGACTTCCACTTCACAGAGCGTGAGAGCCTGGATAACATTGGGAATGATGATGTTCACATGACGACCCCTCATGTTGCAGGTGTAATTTGCAGAGGCACCAGCAGGGATGCTAGAGATAACAACACATCTGCAGGGGGAGAGAGAGAGAGACTTTGACTTTTAAAATATAATTTATTCTACAATTAAAAAACCTTAACATACAGAACACATTGTTTTAACGACCATTACCAATTGAAAAAGAGATTCTCGCCTCTTATAAGTCACCCCTTTGTTTACACACCATTTCTTCTCAAACATCGGAAGATCACCATTCATTTGGTAAAATTCATACTTTAATCTAATCCTAGACTCAACCAAGGCCTTAAATAATTTAACCATGTTTACTTCTTTCCCTTCTGATCCCATTTTGTCAGCCTTCCAAACGGCTAATTTTGCTTGACCGACCAAAAAA
The DNA here is from genome assembly GCF_001660625.3 of Ictalurus punctatus. Classification (NCBI taxonomy): domain Eukaryota; kingdom Metazoa; phylum Chordata; class Actinopteri; order Siluriformes; family Ictaluridae; genus Ictalurus; species Ictalurus punctatus. The sequence goes on from NC_030427.2 coordinate 3,110,734, forward strand.
TTCGAATAGGTACAGATTTCCTGCCTGTGGCGAGAATATCTACCCCCATAAATAAACCCTGTTTTCAAGAAAATGATCCCCAAACTACGAAACATTGTATACAATAGATTAAAGAGCGGAGATAGTTTACAACATTCACAAAAGACATGAAACACAGTATCGAGTTCATCACACAAAGTACACAGTGGAGACGGTGCATATTTACATTTAAACAAAAACACTTTTGTTGGTAATGCACAATGTAAAATCTGCCACTGTATGTCACCAGACTTTTTTTGGTAGAGGGTTCTTATACAATAACCGCCATTAAGGTTCATTATCTCCCGACTTCAAGAAATGAGTCCTCCATTTTGTATGCCTCCTCCCCCTTAGATGTCTGACAAAGTCGGACTTTACACAGGAAATATATGCATTTTGTTTGTTCACCATGGAAAACGGAAGACTTTGCAAGCCTTTAAAGGATAACAACATGTTTACATTGTCTCCATTGTTAATTTGAGCTACCTGTGGAGTTATGTACACTTCTGGAAAAAAAGACCTTTGTGTTACCACCGGACATAAACTTGGTTATATATTATCCCACAAACATGCAGGAAAAGATGTTTTCAAATCCTTTAATATGTTCCCGACTATTCTCTATGATCTACCAGTAATTTTTCTAGTTAGATTCTGTACTGAAAAACATTCTCTATTCGACAAGTCAAACAGGTTTCCAACTTTAGTTATCCCAGCTAAAACAAAGTTAGAAATTTCAGTGTTGGATATAATGCATTTTTTTAGAAAACCAAGGACTGTGCAGAAGTGGTTCATCAAAACCAAAATGTTCTTTCCGCTCCGACTTAAAGTAACCCCAAGCTTCAAGAACCGATTCATAAAACCTTATCTTAAACATGTCTTTTACCACATTTCCCGAAATCAGAAACATTTGTTTATCAAAATCCATCTTGTTTTTTCCACGTAGAATGGCAAGGCCAAAGCTAATCCATGGTAGAGAGTCCGATGAGTAAAGCAGTTTTTGGGCAGTCTGCAACCTCATGGATTTCACCTTAGAGGCAAAATGAATTAATCCCTGACCGCTATCAATTGTAGGGAGACACAGTACCCCAGGGGGGAAGCCAATGATGACCACCCCAAAAGAAGTCTACAAAGGCTTTTTGAAGTTGTGACAAAAGCTCTTTCTGAGGGTCCAACACGGTTAGACGATGCCACAGCATTGAGGTGGCTAGATTATTCACCACCAGCACCCTGCCTCTGTAGGAAAGCTGGGCTTGAATCCACTTCCATCTCTGGAGCTTGCCTGTCACTTTTTCTACAAGTCCTTCCCAATTCTTGTTCATGTTCTGTTCAGTCCCAAAGAACAGCCCCAGTATCTTAACCCCCTCTTTATTCCAAGGGTGCTGATGTGGAAGCTGAGGTGGATTTTGGTGTGACCAATGGCCTAACAATAAAGTGTCAGTTTTTCCCCCAATTGATCCGTGCGGAAGAAGCACTCTAAAAGATGTTGAGGCATGAGGTAAGATGTTTAACATCGTCTTCAGATCTAATGATCACTGGGATGTCATCTTTATACGCGGTGAGTTTCACCACTGCTGTGTTTGAAAGGTGAGATGTTGGAACTGTAAATCCTTGCAGCTTCTCTCTCAGCATCCTCAACATTGACTCAATGGAAATCGTGTACAAGAGACCAGAAAAACTACACCCTTGTGTCACACCTCTACCTACAGAAGAAGGTCTGGTCAAAATTCCATTTATTTTCAGCATACTATAGACATCTTTATAAAGAAGCCTTATCCATGAAATAAACTGATTCCCAAAGCCAAATCTTTCAAGTATTTTGAACAGGTATTCATGGTCAAATTTATCAAAGGCTTTTTCTTGGTCCAAACACACAAGACCAAGATCTAATGTATGCAGTTCCGTTAAGTACACCATGTCCCGCACAAAAAAAGATTGTGAAATATAGATCGCTAGGGTACACAGTAGGACTGATCTTCATGGATGATGGACGCTATAGATTTTTTAAGATGATTTGTCAGAGTTTTAGACAATATTTTATAATCAGTTCCTAAAAGAGAGACCAGTCGCCAGTTCTTCAATAAACCAAGATCTCCTTTCTTGGGTAAAAGAGTCACTACAGCTCTTCTACAACTGATGGGTAGGATATTTGACTCAAAGCTTTCGAGAAACACCTCATACAAATCCTGACCAATGAGGGACCAGAAGGCTTTATACATTTCAGAAGTCAAGCCATCCAATCCTGGTGATTTTCCCGAAGATTGCTGCTGGACAGCTTCCGTTAACTCCTGAAAGGACAAAGGTTTCTCCAGCTCTGCTTTATCTTCATGTCCAAGATGCGGCAGTCCATCTGAAAGCAGATTAATTGCTCCAAGGTCACATGGTTGTGCAGTATATAATTCTTCATAAAAAGATAGAGTTTGCAAAAAAAAAAAATTCTTTTCCGTTATTTCTTTCCCATTTAACAATTTAAGATGATTTATATTATTTTTTCTCTGATGTTCTTTTCCAATGAAAAAAAGAAAGTTGTTGAAGAATCCATGCTGTTTAACTGAAGATATCTTCCCAGTATGGATGTACTACGACTTATCTCTTCATACAAATTTTTCAAAATCATGTTGTACTCGTCAAGCATTTTTGCAGTTTCCATCTCTTCACCATCACTAATGGAGCTGCTTAGCTTCAGAATCTGCTGTTCCAAAAACTTAACCTTTTCCTAGTTCAGTCAGGTGACTCCTTGTGTATTGTTGGCACAAGAGCCGGATCTGTACATTTCCAATATCCCACCACTGGCTTAAAGTATTATACTGTGATTTTCTCTCTCTCCACTCTCCCCAAAACTGAGCAACTAATTGTACGAAAACTTTATCTTGCAATAATCTATTATTAAAAGCCAAATCTTATAATATGTGTTACTCTGCGTTATGGTCATAGTTACTGCAATATAGTGGTGATCCGAAAATGGTGTTGGCGAAATATCACTATTGGAAAATCTTCCTCTGTCGTTCATCTGAACATAAAATCTATCGAGTCGTGCACCGGAAACTGTATTAGAATTCATTTTCACCCATGTATATTGTTTACTGCCAGGGAAAGCTTCTCTCCATACATCTACAAGACTATGAAACTGAACAACGGTTTTGAGAGTCTCAGACGAATTTGGATGAGGTTCAACATGATTCCGATCCATAGTGTAATCAAATGTACAATTAAAATCACCAGCTAAAATTATTATTCTATTCTGCGAAACTTTTGAAATAACGTCTTTTACTTTTTTTAAAAAAGAAGCTCTTTCTGCCCCATCATTCGGAGCATAAATATTAATAAGAGATTGCGGTAACTCAAAGTGTAAATTCTATAATTTGCATTCTGCCAGGTATAATTTCTTCAGCTCTACTGTCTTGAATTTGTAAATCCGATGAAATAAGAACTTCTACTCCGGCACTCACGTTTGAATCATGGCTCACTGAGCCATTGCACCTGATTGTCCATATATGTGTGTGTGTTTCTTGCAGAAAAACTACACTTGCTTTTTTCCAACTAAAAAAATCGAACAAAGCGAATAATTTTTCAGCACCACGACATCCATTAATGTTCAAAGATAATAAGTTTAAGGATGCCATGATGCTGACTATTGAATAAATGACGAATGACATCGCAACACAGGTCTCATTATCTCCTCTCTTCATTACAACATATTCAAACCTTCTTCGCTTTATGGTTAATCATGACTTTTACCTTTGTTATTATTTTCCTGAAGTGATAAAGCTTCTGAATGCTAAGCTCTTCGTCAGTTGCTTTATTCATCGCCATTTTACACGACACCAAAAAGCGCTTTAAATCAGGGAAAAAAGTCTAAATTTGTGGTTTCCGAGCTCCTTTAGTCTCATCTAGAAAGTCATTAATTTGCTTTAATGTGTACAGTCTAGCACTGAGAGACTCTGTTCCTTCAGCATCATCCATATCAGAACAACTCTCTATGCTCTCTAGATCAACATCTGAGTCATTTTCAGAGTGAGCATACTCTGAACTCATGGTGGACATCTGAGTACAAATATCTACAGCTGCTTCACTTTCACCATCTCCTTTATTAGTTTCTATTTCTGTCTGTTCTTTTTATGATGGTTTATCATGTTCATTTACTGTCTGAGTCAATGTTTCTCCACTACTTGCCTGACTTACCCGCTCCTCGTTGTAATCATGATTTTCTACATCTCCTGCATCAGGATTCCCTTTAGGTGCTGTTTTAACATATGGAACGAGATGGTTCTGTCTATGCTCCTTCACTTTGGATCTCTCTTCCTCCTGAACTCAGGGAAGCCCAGACTTTTGGCATTTTTAAAGCTCTTCTCAAGACACACTTTTTTAAACTTGCATTCGACTGCTGATGTCTTTTTCAATTGTTTAATAATTATTTTTATTAGTATTAATGTTGTTATTTTTATTCTTATTAACCTTTATTTGTTTTATTTTTCTGTGGACTGTGATTTTATGTACAGCGCTTTGAGAAGCTGCTTTAAAGGCGCTTTATAAAATGAAGTTTATTATTATTATTATTATTATTATTATTATTATTATTATGGTTATTTTGTCTGGCATGTCGCTCGGTTGTTTGAAGATTAGACGGTCTGACATGTCCTAGTTCTCCGCACAAAAAACACAGCATATGATCCGAACTAATAAAGATTGTGTAATGTTTGCCTTCATTAGTCAGCTTTACAGCCAGACTGAGCGGATCCTGTTGTTGATTCAGAATCATGTTCGTAAATCGCCGAAACGACATAACGTGCTTGATATCCGGATTTTTCAGACCGAGTGGAATCAGGTCGTGTCATTAATCGCGAGTCCGCATTTAACCAGGTCATCTACCATCTGAACCTCGGCGAGAAAAACAACAACAGCTTTATTCATCCTACAAGCTGACTGGATATTTGACCACCGACCTGTTCACTGACTGCAACCAGCACATCTTCCACAGATACGGAGTCATCAGGTGTACGTTTAAATCCATGTCTCAGAGTCAAGCGTGAGAAATCTCCCCTTCACCCCATTTGTCAAAGTTTTCCGACCGAAGTCGGCGCTCAAAGAAGTTTTATGTCTAAGATTAATCTTTTTTTTTTTTTTACATGAATCTTAAAAAAGAACTAAGAAATTGATTAAAAGTAACAAACTCTCAAAAGTGTGCCGCAAAACTCTCGACTCCTCCCACTACCCACAATCCTGAGAGAGAGAGACAGAGAGAGTGAGAGAGAGAGAGATAGCAAGAGAGAGAGACAGAGCGAGAGAGACTTTTTTTTACTTTAAGACACCTTTAATGTATTCAGTTTTGGTATATTTACATATCTACATTTTTAAAATAATTATTTTCATTTTTTTAAAAAGAAGAAGAGAGAAGAACCCCCTCAGACCCCCCACCCCCACCCTCAACCCAGAAAACCCCAACCCTTTCAGTTCTACTACAAGTCCATTGTAGTCATATAGTGTGCAAATGTCCACAGTGCTATTCATATTATAGCTTTTCTTGCGGCTGATGTCCATTTTCTCAGTCTGAACCGTCTCCGTGGTGACAGCACGCCCAGGTTTTCAGTTTTTATTGCTTGTTGTGCAGATTGAATTATTTTTTTTCCCTGCCCGAGAAGTAGTTAGTTAGCAAGACGTTACGATTTCCTTTTGTTAAGTCTAGAAAACAGTTTAACTGTTTAAACTGTTACCTGATCCTGCTTCATTCACCTCCTTAAACCCTGCCTCTGATGCCCATATCCCCAATCTGAAGCGTCTCGTTGGTGACAGCACGCCCAGATTCTCACCTGTTGTTGTGTGCTCCACAGATTTTATGAATTTTTTTCTATCCGGAAAGTAGTTTGTTAGTACGACATCATCTTGTCCTAAAATCTGCTCCAAGAACCAGGTTAACTGTTCTATGGTGTAAAATTATCCTGGCTGTTCGACCACATCCTCCTCCATGTCTGTGAGGGGTTCTCCTCCTGTAGCTCCTGCGCTGCGGTCTGGTTCTCCTGCATCACAACACTATGTTGTGGCTGTTTGGAAAACATAAAGGTAGTCGCTTTTAAACACTCTGTGTCTACTACTTTTATCTCTCTCATAGTACATTTACATTTATTCATTTAACAGAGTGTTAGAGGACCTGTAGACTGCACAAATACTAAGGACATTACAATTTATCATTTCACTTACAATTAAGTTCTACTAAAGCAATGAATTTGGGGCATGTTCTCAATAGTGATATGACCAATAGTGGACTCGTGTATAGGCTACACCTGCTAATACATTTGATGGACTATTTTGCACTACTACACGTAGCTAACGCTAGTCATATTTAGCAGTGTAATTTGAATATCTACTCTTTAGTTTACTGTAGCAGTGGATAAGAAGGAAAACATTTCATTTGACAAATCTGCTCATCTAGAGAGGGCTTTTCATTTGTGCTATAGGAAAGATAAGCATGATTACATTTCTGCTTATTCATGTAAACCTCAACTACATTGTGTAATCTAATTTCATGTATTGATAAATTTTTTATTTTATTTTTAAAATCTTTTGTCATTCGCACACGTAGCCTTCTAGCTCCACAGCCTTTGGACTGTGGATAGTAGATAAAAGTAGTAGACACAGTGTGCAATATGTGCAATGTTCAGTACGTCATATAATAATAATAATGAGTCTTTATTGATCACATATACATTACAGCACAGTGAAATTCTTTTCTTTGCATATCCCAGGTTGTTAGGAAGTTGGGGTCAGAGCACAGGGTCAGCCATGATACAGCGCCCCTGGAGTAGAGAGGGTTAAGGGGCTTGCTCAAGGGCCCAACAGTGGCAGTGCTGCCCCCATCTTGAATCATATTACCGTAAATACTTAAATGTGCAGTCATTTGTTTCTTTTTTTCACTTTTTTATTCAATTCCTGCTTATTCAGGCTCAGAGTCATGTAGGCTGCATTGAATTTTATTTTCAATTCCCTCATCTCTTTTTCAGTGACTTTATCACTAGCACGTTGCACTGCTTTCACGATTGGGGTGGCACAAGGGGCAGACCTAACAATGACACAATCCCTGGCGTTCTCATGTTTTGTACTGTCTCCATGCTTCTTTACGGTTTCTTTTTTAAAATGACTCGAACTGGTAATGAACTCTGTTTTACCAGCAATATCTTGTCCTGCTTTAGCACAAAAGGTGCAGTACATTTTCCCTTTGTCATAACGTAACCAGGCGAACTCATGTAGCCAAGCTGATTTAAACTGTCTTGTCGGGATGAGAGCCGCAGGGACGGGAGAAGACTCAACTCGCTGCGCTTGGCTGTCATCATCTATAAAAGATTGCACACCGATTGAAACGGGCTGGGATGACTCAAATGTCACTTGGGAACTTTCACTGGTCGAGTTGGTCTCAACATCGTGGGCATCTGATGTAGAGGAGGCAGGGTTTGGACAGGCAGGGGATGAGGAAAAAGTCTGATATTTTTCTTGTCAGCTGACTAACGTTAGTTAACTACGCAGTTAGCTAGCCTACATATAACGGATAAATTCACATTCTAACAAACTAAACCACATCAAACTAAATTAAACACCTTTAATAAAAAGGCTCAGGCAGGGTTAGGTTAGGGGATGACTCAACCCAACACTCAACCCAACACTCAACCCAACCCAACCCAACACCTCCCACTTGGTGTGGGAGGTGGCACAGGCACAAAACCTTGTCCTTCATTCTGTATATATTTCTCTATATGTATTTAACATTCTATGAGAAAATATCAGTTGTATAAAAAAAAAATGGAAAAGAAATTATATATATTTTTTAATCTATATATTGTGTTAAAAATGAATTCTGCCACTTTAAAAAAAAATAATTTTCATGAATCTCATGAAAATGAATCACATGTAAATGAATCACATGAAAATGTATCACTTGAATATGAATCTCATGAAAATGAATCATACGTAAATGAATCACGTAAATGAACCATATGAAAATGAATAAATAAATTAAAGACTTTAATAAAAAAATCTGTCTAAATGTAAGACGTTTTAGGTGAGGTTAACTATTGGGGGTTGGAGGATCAGTTTAGAGAACATATTATTTGTTTCTGATGGTTAAGTTCAGGGTTAGGGTTGGCCCCTAAGTTTCAACATTGGAAAAGGGAGTTTTTATTGGTTAAAAATTAGGTGATTAGAGTTTATTGTTTGGGTAAGCCCCTAGATTTCAAGATAAAAAATGGTTTTAATGGTTGGAATAGAAGTTCTAATTGCGTTTAAGGGTACTGGATCTATGTTCCCCATCCCTATTGTCCAACTTGTACAGATGAAATTTAATCTGGCCCAAATTTAGGGCCGAACCAGGAAAAAGTTCCATTAATTTTGTCCATGTTCCCTCTCAGATCCTTCTTCCTATTGATTACTCCCCTCCCCCCTGAGAAGAAATGCCTTTCTCTCTATTAATATATACCCCCACACACATTTTATATATAATATTATATTATATTTATATTTTTGTGTCACGATATGAAGGTTGAGACGGATGCAAGTGCAGATTTTTCAAGTTTAATAAAGAACTTAACAAAATACAAAAGACACTGACATTGGGGCAAATCACTGTGGCAAAGACTAAACATAAACCAAAGAGAAAAACACAGCACCAGGGACAAAGGTAAAGAAAGACAAACGTGAGACAAAGAGTGCAGTGAAAACTGGCTAAATACACAAGTGCTTACCAGGAATGTGATCCAGGTGCAGGTGGTCATGTGACTGTGATGCAGTGGCTGCTGGGAACTGTAGTTCAGATTTCCTTCTCTGATTACATGACATAATGGTGAATGGTGTAATATGTGGTAATGTACGGGTATTACTCTGTGTGTGTGTGTGTGTGTTTATACAGAGGCTGAATGTGTTGGCCACTCTGGTTCAGGGTAACTTACCCAAAATACATCAGAGCATCATCACAGCTCTCATTACTGTGGATGTCTATGCCAGAGACATCGTCACCGAGCTCATCAATGAAAGGGTACAGACAGCTACACACCTTCTCTTCAGAGCGAAGGGAATCATGGGTGTGGTCAGATCTGATTGGTCAGAAGCTGTTAATAAATCTTTTAAAAATAACTGCAGCTCTGACAGCAGTGCATATGCAGATCAGTTCCCAGGTTTATACAGTATGAACGCACTCATTATAAACTATCCACGCTATATCGTCAGCGAGAATGCCCAATTCGTATACAATGAGATTGTGTATATATCACATGTCTTTGTGTATGTGTTCACGTAGGTGGACTCGAGCAGTAACTTTGATTGGCAGAGGCAGCTGTGCTAATACTGGGACGTGGATCTGGATAAGTGCGTGGCCAGAATGGCTCTGTATCAGTACGTCTACGGATATGAGTACCCGGGAGCCTGCCTGCGTCTGGTCATCATCCCGCTCACAGTAAAGACGTGTTAACAATACGTTAAGACTTCATAATGCATAATGTAGTGTAGTGCATGTTATTATAATAATATTTATTTAAATACTATGCGTAATGCATTACGGAGGCTTTATAACATGCTTCGAATGCATTTATCGCTCGTTATAGGCGTGTGAAAGAGTGAAGTCTTAAAGATACGTTTGTGTGTGACCTTTCCATCAGGAACGCGTTTAACGTAGAAGTCTTTAGTTATTTAAACTAAGCATTGGTGGTTCAGTGGTAGAATTCTCGCCTGCCACGCGGGAGGCCCGGGTTCAATTCCCGGCCAATGCAGACGTGAATTTTGAAAGTTAAGCCTTCACCAAAAGAACATTACAAGCCTTATCATTTCTGCCCAAACTATACCAACTCCATGCTGCTGAAATATACAAGAGCCTTAGGATGCTCCTTGTCAATTTTGAAACCAAATTGCTGCGTCAGCACAATACTTACCTGGAAAGCGCCCTCTGTGAAGTCTGGGTTAGATTCCAGGCCAATGCACAACTGAGTTTTGGAGACGTTTGTGTTGCTTGTGTTGCTTCACCCAAAGCACTTCACAAGCCTTATCAAATATGGAAGAGATTCTCCTTTAGAATTTTAAACCAAATTGCTGAAGCAGCACAATACTCAGCTTTAAATCACACTCTGCGAAGTCCATGGATTTTTAAGATAAGCATTGGTGGTTCAGTGGTAGAATTCTCACCTGCCACACGGGGGCCAGTCACACATAGGTGTAGAGCGCTGACTAGCCAATAGAAAGCGAGGAAAATCCAGGAGGAGGGACGGACGAACCTAACATAAAAACATCCGTTCAAATATTTATATTATATTATCTGTTACATATTGTATCTATGTAATTTTTTAAAAGCGGCATTGTCAACATTTACTATTCCGATACTCTTTCAGTGTGTAAAATTAACTGTTAAAGAAGAATGTGAAATCAACAGTTGTCAAAATTAAAATAACTATCTAAATAATATATGCAGGGTGTGTTATAGTAAGTTATTGAAAATGTATTCCAAATAAGCACTAAGATTTTAAAACATTTACAAATACAAGCTAGATAAAACATATTTACAAATGCACAGGACAATTTTGTTTTGTTTTTTTAAATACAATGTTGTCTATACACAATTCCACAATGGGGGGGGGAGAGAGAGAGAGAGAGAGAGAGAGAGAGAGAGAGAGAGAGAGAACACAGAAGACGTAGAATGAGATTCATGGACAACAGTATTACACAGGATTTGTAACTGTTTACCAAAATCCAACCTTGTGCTTGGCTTGCAATCAGACATGCCATGCACAGACCTTAAATACTGTGTTTCACAACAAAGTTATTTTCTCTTTTCAACAATCCACCTCTGCCTCTCAGCCTCATAGAATGAGGACTGCTGAAACTCTGCCCATGCCGTCTCTGCATTCATTCCCTGTACTTGATACAGGAAGAGCACTTTAGAAGGACAGTAAATGTATTTGCCTGCCACTCCAGGGAAACCAGTGTGGATATGAGGGCTATTGGGTCCTTGTTTTAGTGGCTGGTGGCAGAACCTGCACAGATGACCAGAAGGCCCTCTGCAGAGTATGCCTCAAAGACTTTCCTGGAGCAGTAGAAGTATTTAACATCACCAGCCTGCTAAAAGAAATGTACAGAGGAGCCATCACCCATGTAACAAGAATGTGGCTGACCACAAGCTAAACAGGATCTAATTTGTTTTTTTGGTGTCTTCTCAACTGCTGCCTGTGTCAGAGGTGCGTCTTCAGGAACACCACTAGCAGGTGGATTGAACGGAGCGGGGGGCTGTATTGTTCCTGACCACATCTTCTCTTTGAGGTGTTGACTTCTCTTGCAAAGAAGGATTGTCTTTAATGCTTCTTGCCTCTTCAGATGAGCCCCGAAGTAAATCACCTGATGGCCTCTCCTGAAGGACACATTGATTCTCCCAGGGATTTTTTTTTCTTCATGCTGATGGCCTGAATAGTACCCATAGATATGAACAATTAGCATAAATAAATATATAAGAATAATTTACTTAGTTATGCATTATGTTTTGTAAAGTAAAATTATGGTAACTGATTCTTTTAAAATAACTTGACAGGTTTCATATTAGAGCAAAAGATCAATGGCCCAAAATTTAATTATACAACTATTGAAACGATACACATCTACTCTAATATATTCTAACTTAATCTAACATAACTGTGTGATCTGCTCACTTGTTACCAAAAGACTTTATTTTAAGTGTGTTTGACTACTGAACAAACAGTAGACAATAGAAATGTCACTCGGCATACAAACGTATAATGATATTCCTGAATTGACACTACATATATAGTTTAAACCATTCAAATGATATTCATAATATACCGATGTTTCTTTTGAGTAAATAAGCAATTTTGTTATTTATAAGTCGCTTTGGTTAAAAGCGTCTGCTGAATGAATAAATGTAAATGTAAGTGTACAGTTCACTTTACCTACCGCCTAAGAGCGCTTTTTTTCTCAGGTAAAATGATGAATGTTAATCGCTGTCTGGGGGAAAAAGAAATAAACAAAAAGAGATGAAAGCCGAAAAAATAAAGCCAATAAAGTATTAACTGGTTTATGAGGTAGTGGAGGCAATTCAAAATATAGATCTTCAAAAAAAAAAGAAAAAACAACACCAAGCTTCGGAACGGCGCCATGGAATCAACATGTGGCAAAGATATATTATTAAAAATATATTGCATCCGTAGTGATAAGGACTACTACTGAGAATTAATTGGAGAAGTTAAGGATAACTACTTTCTGTTCTGGGAAAGTTAAGCAGAACTACTTTCAGCTAACTTCCCTGGCAGCAGTGGGATTTGAACCCACACCCCCGAAGAGACCGGAACCTAAATCCAGCACCTTGGACCACTCAGCCACACTACCCCAAGCCGGCAAACAAGAAATCTGGCATGGGCGTGACAAATGGACTGTTGTGAGACTCAAGTGCCTTTCGCTTAACCGGCTCTGGCGGAGACATCTAACCATTTCCAGCTGAAGACAGAGCTAAGGCGTGGTCTTTTGGACGTGATTCGTCTAGGCTTAAGACCCCATGGTCCGCGGTCACATCGGTAGTGTTTGCGGAAGAGCTCTTCTGCTATGACCTTACATCCCACTTATGGTGGTGCTTGAAAGTTTGTGAACCCTTTAGAACTTTCTACACATCTTCATTACCAGGACCTAAAACATCATAAGATTTTCACACAAGTATTAAGAGTAGATAAAGAGAACCTAATTAAAGAAACCAGACAAAAATATTACACATGGTCATTTATTTATCGATGAAAATGATCCAATATTGCATACCTGTGAGTGGCAAACGTATGTGAACCTTTGCTTTCAGTATCTGGTGTGACCTCGGTGTGCAGCAACAACTGCAAACAAACGTTTCCGGTAACTGTTGATCAGTCCTGCACGTCAGCTTGGAGGAATTTTAGCCCATCCCTCGTTACAGTACAGTTTCATGTCTAGGATGTGGGTGGGTTTCTTCACATGAGCTGCTTGCTTCAGGTCCTTCCACAGCATTTCTATTGGATTGACGTCAGGACCTTGACTTGGCCATTCCAAAACACTGACTTTATTCTTCTTTAACCATTCTTTGGTAGAACGACTTGTGTGCGTAGGGTTGTTGTCTTGCTGTGCGGCCCACTTTCTCTTGAGATTCAGTTTATGGACTGATGTCCTGACATTTTCTTTTAGAATTTGCTGGTATTATTCAGAATTCATTGTTCCATCAATGATGGCAAGCCGTCCTGGCCCAGATGCAGCGAAACAGGCCCAAACTGCAATGCTACCACCACCATTTTTCAGAAATGGGATACGGGTCTTATGCTGGAATGCAGTGTTTTCCTTCCCCCAAACATAAACCTTCTCATTTAAACCAAAAAGTTCTAGTTTGGTCTCACCTGTCCACAAAACATTTTTTCGAGTAGCCTTGTGTCTTGTTCATGTGATCTTTAGCAAACTGCATGCAGGAAGCAATGTTCTTTATGGAAAGCAGTGGCTTTCTCCTTGCCATCCTGCCATGCACACCATTGTTGTTCAGTGTACTCATTATGGTGGACTCATGAACATTAACATTTGCCAATGCCAGAGAGGCCTTTAGTTGATTAGAAGTTACCCTGGGATCCGTTGTGACCTCGTGGACAATTACATGTCTTGCTCTTGGAGTGATCATTGTTGGTTGACCACGCCTGGGGAGGGTAACCATGCTCGTGAATTTCCTTCATTTGAACACAATCTGTCTGACTGTGGATTGGTGGAGTCCAAACACTTTAGAGGTATTTTTTTAACTTTTCCAGCCTGATGAGCATCAACAACTCTTTTTCTGAGACAAACTTCCTTTTTTCATACCATGATACACTTCCACAAACATGTGTTGTGAAGATCAGACTTTGATAGATCCCTGTTCTTCAAATAAGACAGGGTGCTCACTCACACCTGATTGTCATCCCGTTGATTGAAAACACCTGACCCTAATTTCCCCTTCAGACTAACTGCTCATGCAGACGCCAACAGTGTCTGCACCATGCACGCTTCCTTTACAGAATGCGCTTAAGCAAGGTCTTTACAAGAAAAATAGGATCCAAACCCACATGGGCTGTGCACAGCAGATTGGCAGTTCATCACCTTAACCTCTTGCTGACATAGCTCACGCGTATGAAATTACATCCCGGTGTGTGGAGCAATAAAGAGGTTTCGGTGCAGGTTCTCTGCCCCTGTCGTCTGGACTGCGGAATGCGTTCTGCGTTGACGGACTTCCAGAGACGCAAGAGTCTTACAGCAGCTGTGGCCAAAAAGCATAGAAATACAGTTCACGGTTGCAAAACACATAACCACAGTGCTAGCTTTTCACATTTCTCCACCCTCTCTAGTGCTAGCTCAGGGACCTGTACAAAGCTTCCTGTTTGTAGGCGTGAAACAGACTGCAACAAAGCCAGACATTGCTGGAAAGAGGAGGCAAAATGTCAAGTTTGCGATGAGGATGGGATTCGAACCCACGCGTGCAGAGCACAACAGATTAGCAGTCTATCGCCTTAACCCCTCAGCCACCTGAACTTGCTTTATTATTTGCAGGTGCCTTGTACAGTAAGACAGGGTAACTAATACTCAAAAGCTTGTTTTGTGTGTTAACATGTACAGTAGATGGACATATTTTTTCTGGTGCTGTGTGACTGCAGAATGTAGTGCAGTTAACACAGTAAATTTCCTTGGATGCTCACTTTTAACTCGAGGAGGTCACAGTTTGCCCAGACATCTTTTATTTAAATCTGTCAGTCTGTCACCCACACGTCATTCTGGGGGACGAAGAGGAGGAAGCTGGACAGATACATTTATTTATTATTGCTGTTTCCTCAATCCAGTGCAGAAAGAAGAAAAACAACACAACTGATTTAAAATAAAAATATAGAAAACAATCTAATGTAAGGTTCTGATCCGGTTTGCTTTCAGCAGGAAGGCTGTCCTCTTTCCTGTTGCTCTTTCTCTTCTATTAGTCCATTTGTCCAGTCTGAATCGGTTTGATTGTTTGATTCGTTTCGAGACGATTCGGAGTCAAGTAATTTTCTAGTGAGAGTCGCACACTTCCAAACGAACTAGACTGAGATGAGTATTTGATTCTCACTAGAAAGTGATTTGACTCTGAATCAACTCTAAATGAATCAGTCAAACTGATTCAGACTTGATAAAAGGACTATGAGATGTGATTAAGATATATATTCCAATGTTTTGCTTTACAATTCCACTGTGTGTGTGTGCGCACCTGTGTGTGTTTTTCAGGAGAACGAGAAACTCTGACACAAGAGTACATCCTGACCATTGGTACTGTGCACACATCAACATACACACACGTCTCCATGCTAGACATCTCAGGAGCTTTCACACACAGTGCTAGGAATATCCCGGGACAGAGAAACGCACCTCCTAAGTGAGCGAGTTTAGCGTCAACCGGTGAAATTTGCTGTAGCGTGAACGCTTCGCCTCTGTGAGCTTCACTCTCTGTCAGGTTCACTGTAATTAGACATAAAATGTACATAATTATTTTGCATACATTTAGGATTTAATGGTTTTTTTTTTTACTCTTCAAGGAACAGAAATGATCTTTCGAGGCAGCTTCTTCATCACTACCTGCTCCGTTTGACTCAAAAATGTAACGACCGGTTTCAAAAAGTCACAATGTCTTCAGTTCATGTGATTTTGCTGTTGAATTTAAACAGGAAATGTGAAATATTTTTGTTCCTTTATGTTTCCTCTACTGTCTTTTTGTTGTGATCTTGAACACAGTTGTATTTTTTTTAAAAGAATACATAAATGATCATTCTATTTCTCTCACTTTCCTTGTCCTAATTGTCCTGTAGTTGTGTTGTGCTTCCCTTTATAAATGCATCATTGATGGCTTTAAGTAAGGTGAAAGAATAGGATGCAGTTTCCATAATGCAAATATTAAGAAATCATGAAGAACTAATGATACACGGATTTATAACAGACACGTATATGATGGAATGGAACTCCCATAATGCACCGGGGCAAACAAAACGAAAACATTAAAAAAACCATGTCATTTCTAATTAGTTATTGCAGTAAATGATGTTATATTCATTACAGGTCTTTTGCCTGTACAACTGTTCAGAAGAGTTTGATTGAAAAGTGTTTCCATAATCCGTACCATAAATAGTATAACTACTTTTTAATTTTTTTATTTATTATACAAACCTCCCCCTCAATGATGCAAGCCCAGCCCTAGAGATAATTCCAAGACAGCTTCCATATTGAGTGAATGGTGGAAAATTTGTCTACATCTAGAAGTGATTGTGAAACTATAGTAGTAATCTGGCTCAGTGTTATGTTACGGTACCTTGTCAGGAAGCAAGCACAGGTGGTGCTGAAACAGGAAGGCGAGGAGAAGAAGGTAAGGTTTTCGGGCGAACAGTCAACACTGGGCAAGGCAGGTAATCATGGTCGAGAAACGAGTACAAAGGCTTGGTGAGCGCCAGAGATGAGAATTCTGAGCGTTTACTTCATGAGCTAGTACTGCGCGAACTTCCTCTTAAATGCTGTGTTAGTGAGTGAGTGCAGGTGTCCGCAATCAGAATTCCGGAAAATGTGTGCGTGTCTGGGAAGTGTAGTCCTCGTCGGCCATGTTTGTAGTTCGCGCTGCACTCTGGGAACTGTAGTTGCGAGTTCGCCGTGAAGTGACACTCAGGGAATGGTGGCTTGAGCCCATCTCCTTTCTCTACCAGATGTTAATCATTTATTTCTTTATTTGTTGGTTGACTGTTTTGTTTTTGCTATGCAGTATAAAAGACCAAAGTGGTACTTAAAAAAAAAGAAAAAGAAAGAAAAAGTCAATTACATTTATAACAACAACTACAACAACAAAAAGTCAAATGGAGATGTACATTGCTAAATTTTCAGTTCTACTTCGTTAAAAAGTAGGAGCGTAACAGGTTTTAATACAGTTTATAACTCATATCTATCTCTAATCAAAGCCTACATCTAACCAAACATTCAAAATAGTAACTTCCTAAGTCTTGAGAATGTTTATCAAGTCAGTGAAAAATAAAGCATTTCATTAGGACATCACCAGGTTAAATAACAGCACATAAAACACTTAATCCTAGCATGAAAACTAGCATTGGCTTTCTGTTTCTAGCTGCTACGACTCATTTATATAGGTGTTACGTTCTCCAATGTATTTATATTTGCTCTATGTGCCATTTGTGTGTCTGTGCCGGTGGTGGGATGGGTTTCTTTTGTCTCCTCCCCCTTCTGTAGGCGCGGCACATGCATGCCTCACGTTCCGGCTTGCTAGTGGATGATCACATCTTGTCCACGCCTTCTCCGGCCTTGTGCGCAAGGATTGGTTGGCTGCACGTTTCCGGAAGTGTACTTAAGCCTCGTCAGTCTCCATCCCAGGACAGATCATTGCCATTGCTTTGTGTATAGTGAGAAGTGCTTTTCGTGTATGACTATCTCGCTTGTGTATGACCTTATGCCTGATTCGACTTTGTTTATGCTCTGCCCGGTTACGATTCGAGTGATACTCTTGTGTTTATATGTACATATTATTTTGTTAATTAACACACTAATAGGCACCTGTGTAAATAGTGCATGGTTAAGAGTAGGTAGTAGGAAGTCAGCGCGATTTATGTTGATTCTGCTTTTCTCCTGGTTCTGGGTTAGCTGGTGAGTGAGGGAAGACGGTGCATTTTATTTTGTTTTCTTTCCTTGTAAGTAAAAAGTCAATTACCATTATAACAACAACAAAAATTCAAATGGAGGAGATGTACATTGTAAAGTTTTCAGTTTCTTGTAAGTTTCTTTTTCTTGTTTCGTTAGTTTTCTTTCTGCACAGTTAGAGGGTATTTTTGTTTATTATTTTGGCCTGGTCGGATTCTGAAGTGATAACCACTATAGATATATAAAAGGTGAATAAAACAAAGCAAACACACTCTTGGTCTCGCCAACCCTTTCCTTTTTTTTTTTATTGTATGTTGCGGCCTGACCTAGACCATAACAGAATTGGGGGCTCATCCTGTGCTTTCCCTCCTTTCGTCCCGTTTCTCTTTCGGCGTGTTTGTCTGGCGGATTTATCCTTGTGGTGGGGGGAGGGAGGGAGGGAGGGTGTGTGTGTGTGTGTGTGTGTGTACGTACGTACGTACACAGGTTATAAGACATGGCTACAAAATTTAACCTGGATCAGTTTACCTTTTGTCCCACGTTAGAGCAGTTTGAGCGACGCTGTAAGGATGATCTGTTGCTCCTTGCGGACTTTTACAGCGTATCGGTTGCACGGAGCGCCACCAAGCGAGACATCAAAAAGCTGCTGTATGAGGAGCTTGTAAAACAGCGAGTCATGCTTGAGCCTACCGAGGCGGGTGTTGCATCACCGGTCAGTGGTTCCGAGGATTTGGCTGCAGCGGAGGCTGGGGCCAAGCCCGAGGAACCGACGCGCATAGATCCCGCGGTAGTAGACTCTCCATTAGAGGAACCCATGCTCGCACTGCAACTGAAGAAACTTGACCTTGTCGTCTGCAGTATCAAGCTCAGCTACAGTTCCCCACACTGGAGCTGGAAACTAATAAGGAGATAAAGCTGAAGGCGCTGGAGTTAGAGTCGTTGTGAAATAGGCCAGCTCCCGGTTCACCTGCGTCTCCTGCACCTGCGCTTCCTCTGCCTGTTCATCAGTCATCGCCTGTGCTAGAGCTTGCGCCTCGTGGCACCTCGTCTGAGAGTCCTGCTGGTTTTGATGTTGGTAAACACATTGCTTTAGTTCCTGTGTTTAGGGGAAGTGAGGTGGACACCTATTTCCCTGTGTTTGAGCGCACTGCTGCCACTCTGCAGTGGCCTAGAAATATTTGGTCTTTATTGCTACAGTGCAAGTTTGTGGGAAAAGCTCAAGAAGTATGTTCTGCTCTAACGGTGGAACAAAGCTTGGAGTATGAGACAGTTAAATCAGATGTGTTACGGGCATATGAACTTGTCCCTGAAGCTTACCAGCAGAAATTTCGAAAGCATGCCAAAACCGCCATCCAAACATATGTTGAGTTCGCGCGTGTAAAGTCTGCGTTCTTTGATAAGCGGTGCGCCGCAGATAAGGTCGTTACTTTAGATCAGTTAAAAGAATTGATCCTGCTGGAAGAATTTAAGACCTGTATTTCTGACAAACTTGTGGTTTATTTGAATGAGCAAAAAGTCTCTTCACTCGCTGATGCTGCCGTTTTGGCTGATGAGTTTGTGCTCACGCACAAAACTGTATTCTCCCCTCCGCGTGGTGATG